>NW_026623285.1:2918589-2953118 GCF_030028575.1 Malurus melanocephalus
GAAGTTATAGAGAACAAGAAAATTCCTCCTACCCCACAGAGGGCTGGCTTTTAGCCCAGAACTATGTTTAATACCAACTTATTAGAAAAATTTTGCATCTTCTACAGTTTTATAGGCTTCTTTGCTAATCCACCCTTCCTATTTTCCCTTTCTACTCCTCCATAAGAAGTTGCTAAGATAAAAGAGCTTTTCCAGCTCATAGTGAAGCAAAAAAACATGACTGTTTTGATATTATGAATATAAGATCAAGTTGGAGGAAAGGAAGGTGTGTCTAAAAGGGAAAAAGAAAATCCACTTGGAAATTCATCTACAAAAAAGTCATTCAGCCAAGACCTTTTCAGGAGAAGGAAAACCACAGAAAGCAGCAGGTTAGAGAATAAAGAAATATTGTTAGTAAAATCTACCTTAAAAATAAGGCACAGGGTTTCACATCTTAGAGTGTATGACAAAAATTCTCGCTAACACATGATAAATTCTTAAAATCCTCATCTGAGGGGAAAAAAGAACATACTTTTAGYAGAGGAATCAGAAAAGGACCCTATTTATGCTTAGGAAGCAATATTTCCCTGTACACAAAAATTCACTAGGCTGATCTCTAGAGCAGGAAGAAAGCTGATCAACATCTGCCATTGCAAAATTGCAATGCAAGAGGAGAACAAACTTTTGAGAAAGTTGTCACACACACACACACATAGAAGGGACCTTGAATGAAAAGCCCCTTTGTTCAGGGTCTTGGGAACCTGCTGACATGGAGGGGAGGAATTATGTTGATGAGTTAGCTGCAGGGTTGCTTGTCTGGTAGATTTGAGCCACAAAGATCAGGCTGAAAACAACTKGCAGTATTCAGTGAGTTCCCCTGAGACCCTGCCACAAACAGATAGCTGCACAGCACAGCCTGCCCGAGACCCTTATGGCAACAATCTCACCAAATTAGTGTGCCACTTTTGGATACTTTGTGCATTATCACAGGTGCAAAAGTGAGCAGCATAGAATGGGAATAGGAAATAGGACACAGACTCGCTGATAGAGACTCACAGAACAACCCATATCATCAACACCTCTAACAGAAGTTCAGAACAAACACCAGTGACAGTCACAAACAGGGAATCACAATTCAATACACACCGAATGCCATTACATGCAAAAAAATAGAATATAATGAAAATCAAGTCCACAATCATTGTCTAATGAAGGTAAAGAAACCAAAGCAAACATACAATGGAGAATGGAAAGAAAAGATGCTCCTTTGGAGAGGAAAAAAATAACAACAAACCCACCTGAAACAAAACAAACAAAAAACCCAAACAAACATGCTAGGATGGATGAGAAAGCAGTCAGAAGCACAAAGGATTACAGATTGAGAACAACTGTAGTGTGAAATTGATCAACCACATTTTTCCATTTGCAAAGTATTGTACATTTAGTTTTGCAAGTTAGTTTAATTAGTTTTACATAGTGCAAGGGAAGGACGGCTGTAGTAAAAAAAAAAAAAAAAAAAAAAAAAAAAAAACCAGAAATACACTAATCACTGAAGTGTTGGCAGCTTTCACAGACTTTAAAGAACAAAGTAATAACCCTGAGTATGTCAAAGCTACATATAGAAGCTTTGACACGCCTCTCCACTCCCCCAGCAGTTAATTACCTCTGACAAGWATGCTTAAAAGGTAGATAGTGTTGCATGCCTGGTACTTAACAAGGCCAARCAGCTGAATTCAAGCCCTTCCTTAAAGATTTTCTTGATTTTTAGGCACTACTGACTACCAATACACAACAACTGTGCAAAGCTACCAGACACCCTTCAGAGTTAATAAAAAAATTAAAATCAGTACTGTGTTTTAGCCAGCTTACTCTACTCAAAACATGCATGAGTAAACAAAAAATAAAAATACATTAACAATACTTAGTGCTGAGTGTGATGAAGACRCAGTGATAAGCAATTAGGACTTAAGTCCCTACCTAAAGAAAAAAATTGGCCCACTCCAGTCCCTCATCTAAAAGTGAATCTTCACCACCCTGCAACAACTGTGATTTWAAAAAAAAATCGACATACAAGGAGAATGCTTGTAGATTCTGGTGAGAGAGTAAATCTACAAACTGTGTTGTGCTAGGAAAAGGAATTATGCTCCCTGCTTCTGAAAGGTCTGGCAAAAGAGTTGAGTTTATGACTAAATTCCAAAAAAGGGCATTAAACTGGTTAACTGTGGTGTGAAGGAGGAATCACAATAGRTTACATATGTATTAATTATATGCTTCAGCAAATTATGACATTCTCATCAAAGGGTAAGATAGGGGGCAAAGAGACCAAAAGAATCAAGGACTCCTACAGTAAGTTCTTACAAAGTATTCTCCATTAAGGGTACAAAACAGCTTTTCAAAATTCTTTTTCCCCAATAACAGAACCTTTTTTTTTTCATTTCCAGTTCTATGAAGAGATTTTTTTTTTAAATTGCTCTGAAGCTTTCTTCTCAGCTTATTGTCACATTTGTGTTACATATGCTAGCAATGTCTACAAGGTGCTACAGCACTGCAATTAACTGCACTTAGCGCTCCAGGACAGGGGGAGGGGATTTCTTTATATCCAAAATTAAACCATTTAATAATGCATAAGTTGTACTAGATGTTGGCAGCAAAAAGAATTAAGAGAACATAACTGTTAGAAAGGAGAGCACCAAATCCTCTGAAATTTGGAAGTCATCCCACTTGAAAAACAGAATTAAAACTGGCACTGGCCTTAGGATATRTTCTGGGCAAGTGACAGCTAGATCTATAAAGAATCTGTCTGGATTAGAGACATCACCCTGGTGCAGAACACCTACTGCCCTCAGCCTTGTGCACAGCCACAGGAAAAGGGGGAAGCTGAATGCAGGGGACCTCTCAGATTCTGCGTTCCCTGGTGCCATCCAGAGCAAGAACCTGTGGACTCTAAAAGCTCCTGACAGTGCAGCATTGGGCTCTGTCTCCTCTGATAAGTGACYACCTGCACAGATCCTTGTCTTTCCTTCTGGTGCCTCACTCTCTTCATTCCACCTTCACTTTACACTTTCCCCTCTCTCTGTCTTCTTGTTCATTGTCCCTTTGCTTCACTTTCCACATCTGCTTATCCTTTAATTTGTCCTGTCATTAAAGAGAGGCTGCAGTGACAGACTACAATTACAACAACTTCCAGCAGGTTCCCTTCCAACCTGCATCCATGGCATCAGCATCCAGCTATGGGACTGCACATCCAGCCTGGATTCAGAGAGAACCCACAGCACTCAAAACTGACCATAATTCAGGTTCCCAGCTGCAGAACACGCCAACAAAGCCAACAGCATGTACAAGAGTTAAGTTTGGCTTACAAAGCTTGTGCACTCTCACTCTCCTCCTCTCCCATTTCTTTATTTAGAGCTCCTCAAGGCCCAGATTTCTGGCTACCTGTTTTGCAATCTGTGTATCACAGTTAGGCCCCACCACAACCACCAAAAACAACCATGAATGAGAATAATTCATTTGGCAAGTGACAAACTCCGAAAATTGGCTTCTAGTTCCAGTTAGTCAGRATATTTTTCCCTTAAAAGGAAAAGGTAATCAATAGACTGTGTGGTACAGGAATGTGAGATGTGAACAGTTTTGCATGTCTGCAGGACAAAGTAAAGATCATGGATTTTTTTCCCCAGTTACATTCTGAGTTTCATTTTCAGGACTTCTAAAAAATCATATCTCTTTCTACTCCAGAAGTTTGAGTGAAGTGAGCAAGGACACCACAATCTGACGAGAAAACAAGACAGCATTCATTTCTTCCAGTAACAGTGACTTCTCAGAGTTTGGTTGCAACAATTCACCCTTACCTCAACTTTGCTTCCAGGATCGTGCTCTGCAGCAGCAAAGTAGACCACCTCCTGTACTTCATCCCTAGGCCGTGCAGAGTTCTTTCCAAATACCACCAGCCCATCTTTGGAACATGGGGGGAAGGCKACAAAACAGTAACTGGGAGGAGCTGCAGCCATCCTAGAAAGGAAAGAAAGCATGAACAAACAAAACTAGTGTGGTCTTTTATTCATAATTGCATAGATTAGAGAATTATTCACTCTACTGCTACTAGCTGTAGCTAAGGGAATGTATTCCCTCACTCAGTTGATTGTCCAATGATAAGGGAATAGCAGGTCAGCTCAAAGGAAGCTTATTTGAATTTAATTTTAAAAATAGAATATTTTTAATAATTTTTCACCCAAGCCTCGTGAAGGCATGAATAGGAAAAAAGGCAAGATAACTGTGCCTTAATGAGTCTACTTAGTCCCCACAGAAAGAAGATACCCTGGATACACTGGAGCTGCTTGGGAACATATGACCTAGATGTATTCTGCTGACTCAGACAAGTGCAGAGACACAGAATAATTTTAAATAATTTACTCCCTCTGCACGCATGCACCTTAACATTTTTAAAAAGGAAAGATAAAACGTGTTTGAGGGATTCCTGAGAGAGGGCAATAATGTAACTGGAAACAGAGTAAAGATACAGCACAATTACATCAAAAGCTGTCAGTCAATTTATCTACTCAGATGGGAGAGAGACTGAAGCACTAATTGCACTTTATTTTCTCTGTGGTTTGCCTGCATTGCTGCTCTTACCTAAAGTTAATTGATTGCTGTTTATTTGTTTATGCAGGCTAATGTGTAATGTTTAGAGGGTAATTTTAAGYGTTTGCAATGACAATATACTAAGAAAAAATATAAACTGTTTCAGGACTATGCCACTACTGCAGCTGGTCTTGTGTGCATTGCCAGGTCTGACTTTTTTTCAGGAAAACTTCTGGCATGTATGCCTACAAAAGAAAAAGGTGGGGTGTTTATTGCTTGTTTAAAAAGCACTTAAAGCAGATGTCTGAGATTTCTTCATAGTTCTTACCACAGCAATAGAAACTCAGCCCCAAAACAAACAAATAAACATGTTCCTCATGTTCCTCTTCTTCTTCCACAATATTTTGAGGAAGTAAAAATTCTTGCACACATTTTCATTCCTTAGAAACAACCACCACATGAGGTTTTCCCCTCAAATTCATCCCCCCTCATTCATTCATTCATTCACTCCCCCATGGGCATGGGGGAGTGTGCAAAGCTGCTTTTTTACCATTAACTTGCACATGCTTCAAACCATTCCAATTTGTTGCTTTTTTTGTTTCTTAAAKCAGTGCCATTTGAGTACCCTCTCATCGAATAGTAGATATTAAAACAGAGGCAGAATTCCTTTAGTATAAAAACTGTAATCCATAAAATGGATTGCCATAATTGTTTGCCTGAATACTATGGGCAGGTCACACAGATTCTCAACCTTGCAAAAAATGTCAAGAACACCTATGTTAGAAGTGTTCTCTACCAACACAATGTGAGGTAATGAATTGTCCTGGGAACTCACACAGTCTTCWATTTAGGTAAAATTACATTCATTCACTTGAGCTGAAATGTATTAGGAAACAAACAAATCCCKTTTTACAAGCAGAGTTTTGACCACTGGGAAAGGACTCAGGTAACTGATCTTTCAGGGTGCCAAATTTGTCTTCTGATACATTTCCAGATGAGCAAAAATCAGTAATAACTTGCAGACTTACTTAGGATTTCATCATTCAAAAGAAGCATTTCTTTTATTCTAAACTCTAAKCAGATTTGTGTGAAATACATGAAGCAGCTAAAAGCAATAGGCAGCCAAAAGCCTAGAAAGAAAGGTTAAAATTATATACAATAATAATTTTTATTAAATTAATACCTAAACATATTGGCAGATAGGCTTACAAAGACAGGAAGTAATGTTTCAGCACTCTGTTACTGAAAAWATATGAAGGTGTGCAAGGCAGACATTTACATACCTACAGTCTGAGTAGGAAGGAAAAAGAATTAAAAGTCTGTAGGTATTCAATGCTCTTCAGAATTCTGAATCCTCCCTGAAATAAATAGTCTCAACCATATGTGTGAGATTTCTTTTTCCTTTAAATATACCAACAGTCACTGAACCTAAAACAAACTGCCATTTTGGTAATGCTTTTTAAGTATGGAAGTATGAGTAAGTGTATTTGTGAGGTGGGGTTTTTTTTTTTTTCCTTAAATGTACCAACAGTTACTGAACCAAAAACAAACTTGCCATTTTGGTAATGCTTTTGAAGTATGAAAGTATGAGTAAGCTCCTCTATAACTAGAGCTCCCTTCAACATATTTCATAAGTATGAGCAAGCTACCCAATAACTAGAGGTCAYCTCCATACAGTGTATTTCATACAGGTGAGTATACAACAGGCAAACACCATGTCAAATATTAWAACCTTAAACTGAAAACAGGACTGTCATTGGAGGATTTGGCACTGGGATCCCAGGTCACATTTTAGAGAAAGAGGCCATCTAGCAATCCACTACAATTTAAATCTACTCAGTTTGCTAGGGAGCACCTTTTCATTTCATTCATTTTGCATACAAAAACCTGTATTTGTTCAGAACCCTCCAGGCACCTTTATCTTCCTCCATCACCCAACTAACACAGCCTGTTGGCAGCCCACTATCTAAGCAGGACATTTCTACCTGCCTACTTCATGTTCTTCTCCTCTTTATTCAACTTCAGGTTGCCCTCATTCTCATTTTCACATATTTGCCACCTCTTTGCCCTCTCAAATACCCAAACATCTCTCACCCATAGGAGGAAAAGAACACTCCTCCTTCATAGTATCTCTGATAAATCAGCCTGACTTRTAAAATCATCTATTGTTATAATTCCTACACTTTTTTCATGGAGTATTTGCTCCTCCAGTGAAAGTCAATCCTGAAAACCTTAGAAAACACAGGGAATGACTGCAAATAGGTCTCAAAGAACACCTTGTTGCCATTCACAAGTTCCTCACCACAGAGCATGTTGCACATAGTGGCCTGATTTTCTCGACAGACCTACATACTGGGGCAGACAGAGGTAAAGCCACACCATCTTTCTCAATTACAAACCCTTGCACTCATAGATGGGCCAAGGCAAGTTAAGAGAAACMGGGGCTGTACAGACCAGCCATATATCCAAAACTACTCTGCATATGGAAGCTCTGGAAGCAGACAAAGAGCTGTGTGCTGTGCTGTGCCACGATATAATAACTGCTGCAGTTGCAGGGAGTTAACAGGCATCATGCTTGGTCAACCTCAAATCACTGCAGGCACAAAGGCTGAAAAAAAGAGTTCTGAGCAGCAGCCACAAGCTAATATACTCCTCCTGCTATCTTTTTATTTGACAAAAACATGCTRCAGCAGGGATGCTGTATTCCACCTAGTCGTATTTTAATCCAGTCTCCAGCGTTCTGACACTATAAAGATGATTTACTTTACAAGTTCTTTTATTAAGATCTTCTCTCATTGTGATAAGTCCCATTTAGCAACTGACAAGCCAAATTAATTGTATGAACATATCACCAGTACTGTCAGTAGTAAAACAGACCTTATTGAGTTTGTAAGTATTTTGATGCAGAAAGAAATGGGTAACATCCAATGGGCAATCATAGAACCCAAAAGGTTGGAAAATACCTCCATGATCATCAAGTCCAACCTTTGAGCAAATACCACTGCATCAAACAAACTACAGCACTAAGTGCCATGTCCAGAAGTTCCTCCCTTGGCAGCCAGTTCCAATGCTGAACAAGCCTTTCAGGGAAGAAATTCTTCCTGATGTCCAACCTGAACCTCCCCTGGTGCAGCTCTAGACCATTTCCTCCTGTCACTGGTTGCTTGGGAGSAGAGACYGACCTSCACATGGCTACAACCTCCTTTCAGGCAGTTGTAGAGAACCATAAGGTCTCCCCCAAGCYTCCTCTTCTCCAGGAACATCCCCCAGCTCCCTCAGTTTTTCACCAAAGTATTTCCAGAACCTTCACAGCTTCATTGCCCTTCTCTGAATAAATGTCTGGCTACAAATACCACAATGGAAAACAATTATCAGGGCTCTATAAATGTCTAAAATGTTTATCACTATACAACTGAAACTGGGTGAACATGGGTGTGTTAATGCCTAGCAACACCTCAAGAAAATTAACCCATAAATCTTGATAAACATAAAGCACTCATCTTCAGGTTGAAAATACCAAAATCTAAAACATTTCACTCTGGAGCATTTTCCATTTCACAGCATGAGCCTCTTGCAAATGCTGACATGTACTAAAAAGGCTCCCAAGTTCCAATTAGAGCAACTTGTACTATTAGAGTAAAAACGTATCCACAATCAGAAATTTAGAGTGGTCAACAAGGAATAAAATTGCTATTAAATCTGTTCATACACATTGTGACATAATCTAATGRAAACTTCATTTAGATGTCGTTTTTCACTCATAAAGAAATGAAYAGACAAATAATGCTGGAAGAGAGATTAACACATGGAATAGAGATTGAATATCCCATCCTCCATTTCATGAACATGAGTGTCAGAGGCTGAAGCCACGCTCTTAAGAAAATAGAGACAGGCATAAATAATTCAGCGTGCTTTGAAGSCTTCCTTCCCCCCAGCCCAAGAAAACTGAAATAGCTGTGTATYCACAACAAAGCACACTGAGCTTAGCATGGCAGATTCCAAAGTAAAGAATGGAAGATTTTCACAGCAACTCACTCTAGATTTCTTGGAGTTTGGGTCTTTTATTTTCCCAGAATAACACTGTGTACTTCTCTGAAAGCTGCAATTTGGTACTGCAATAATCTTTTATAAAGCTCAAGAATCTGACTGCTACAATAAAATTACTTCTGAGAAAAACAACTTCAACATCCTACACCTCAAAATGTCCAAAACTTATTTCTATAACAGTACAACTGGTTTTGCTCTTTTCTCTTTTATTTCAATTGAAATACAAAGCAATAGGTCTATAATGAAAGTGCAGCACTCACTAGGAAGCAGTGGGTGACAAAAATGATTGGTGTGAGAAAAAAAGGGTGAAAGTAAGGGTCTGTCTTGTTGAACTAAACCAATATTTGCTCTTCACACATCTTTTAATTGCTGCTCACATAATGCCCTGCAACTTTTTCCTCAGGGAAAGCTAAAGATGCCCCTAACATCACACATAAAAATCCTTTGAGATTAATACAAGTTTCTGAAATGTTAATTACTAGTTATTGTTAATCTCAATTAAGATTTACACCAAATGAAAAGATCTGAAGTACCTATTCCTACATAGAGATAGTCCTTTCCTAGCAACACACCATTTAAAACATTTTTAAGTGATGCAAGTGTACCAACAGCTCTGCCCCTAACACACTATGCAGAAGTCTTGTTTTCTACACCAACATAGTCTCTTGCTTAAAAATGTAATAAAATCCAATCATTATCATGTATAAAGGAAAAGGTGCTACATGAGAAGTCAGCTGCCACCATTACAGATCCTATTCACAAGAAACTGAAGCAAKGCTCAAGCAGATATTAAGGACATTAACTTCAGTGAGACCAAGCAGTCAGCACTGATAACAGAAGAGCATTCTCCTCGTGTTGTGATGAGTAACATTCAGCTGTAAAATTTGCCTTGTATTGATTTGACTCAGAAGTTGGCTAAACTTCAGCTTGATCAAGCCARACCTTCACCCAGGAGCATGATTGCTTCATTACAGCATAGATAAGCCAGCCAGCACATCTTCAAGCATTAGGTCTTCAAGCATGGATGGAAGCAGGAAAAACACACCTTGCTTTCACACACCTTAGTGAGGTTGCATGGACATATCACACAAACTTATCTTTCAAACATTTTCTGCATTTGTCTTCAAGAGCTTTGTTGATATAACTGTCAAGCTCTCTGAAGTTCAAACATATTCAGCATGTTGTACAGGTCAAAAACTAAACCTCTCCCAAATCCCAGTTTTTCAAGCATATCTGTGACTGTCCTAGATAACCCATAATGCTGGTAATAATTAGCATCATGTTTTCAGGATAACACAGGTGTCCACAAAAACAAGTTAACACCAGGGGTTTCATTTCAGACCTTCACAGCAGTTTGGTCAGAACACCAGTTTTACTGATCATATAACCTGATCTTCCTCCCCTCATTTCCTTGGTTTCTTCAAATTAAAGCTGCACTTAAACAGGTGCTTTAGGTACCAGAAATACAGAGGCTGCTAAACTCSTTGCTGCTAAATTCAGACTACATTCTGATGATGACAGCATTTTCTTTAATATTTATCTTACAAAAGAGATTTGAGCTGCTTTTRAGGTCCGCAGAGCACATTAAACCTTTTATGAAGACATATAATGTGGTTTTGTGTATTAAAGGATGACTATTCCTCACTATATTTTGTGCTTTTATAAAACAGAAACCCAGCTGTGCAAATATTGCTGAACTATTTCAGTAACATTTAAAGATTTCAATAAACCTGTTCTTAGTGCAACCAGAAAGGTCAAGTGACATAATCTGCAAGAAACATTCACAATAAAAAACAGAGAGGCAGCATATGAACAAGGGTCCTCAGATTTGTATCAAGGCTGTCTCATTAGGAAAGGAAGAATATACTGAATGGGCCATGCATCATTTATTCTCAACTCTTCCATATTTTCAATGGGGTGGCAAAAGAAAGTCAATTATAACTGCGAACACTTTGTTCAGGGCTTAGTTGTTGGTTTTCAACCTCTATTTTAGCCTTCAAATTAAGAAGTTTCTTGTGCCTGAGACAAGCTTGTATTTCCATTTACAAACCAAGCCCAGCATCCTATGCACACAGAGACATGTGATCTCTGCACCCTGCAGAAAAGCAATGCTTCCAAAAACAGAAATGAAAAGCAAAATTCAYTCAGCTGCAGGCACAGAACAAAGACAGCAAAATGAAAGGCACAATAATAATACTGTTTCCATCTAAGGAAACACTGAAAGGTTATTTTTTTATTGACAATTTGGACAGTTTTAATGCATGACTTATCAGGAGAGAGGAAGGTGGCATGTATTAAGAAATTAGAAAGCAGAGGCTGTTTGTGAATTTAAAGCACAAAACCATGACAGATCCCTGTGTCCCKATGGTTTGGACATTTCATTATCAGACCTTAGTCAAGTTGTTTGACTCTTTCCTTACTACCAATGTATCATGACACCAATTCACTACTTGAAGGTGCCACATTCAACTGTAATTGCCCCCCTAAGCTGTGCCTGRCAAGATACCCAAGAGGAATTTAATCAGCAGCTGAAATTTAGCAAGCCATGCTCAACCCCTTTTTCTTTACATTAACTACATGCTGAAAATTTCTCGAGAATTTACTCAAAATGGGAAACATCTCAAACTTTGAGTCACAGAATGGGATGGCCTTTTTCTCCAGTAAATTTACTTTTATTTTTGAATTATGAGAAATAGCAATTCCCTACACAGGCATAAAATCAAGCAGCACTTCAAAGCTTTACTRAGCTGTATGGTCCCTTCAGTCATTTAACTGAACAAATGCATAATRGGTCTGGTAGGAATTGAAAATATTTCCCTAGCTGTATGTGGGAAAATTTGGAATATTCCTGGCAACAGCTGCCAGATTGCTTAAGACTCAAAAAAAAATCAGATAGTGGCCTTCAAATGAGCATTCTAAAACTCTTCAGCACATTAAGACCTAACAAACGGTAAGATTTCAGCTGTAACAAAAGTTTACAATCCCTTGACSAACCAGTTCTATTTAATTCTGTAATACACCTTTGTCCAAGCTTTTAAAGCGGGTATCTTTCAAAATAAGACAGGATCTTATTTTTTACCCCAAGTAATCTGAATTATGTTAATGACAACATAGTTCTATTTAAAAACAAATCAGGGTCAGTCATCCAGAAGACAACCGGTTTCAGACTCATTTCCATCACAGGCTGTGCATACAGGGAAAATTCATTATTTAWACAGACTTTTCACTGAGTTGGTGTCAATCTCTTAATGAAGTCTCTAAGCAGTCASAGAACTCTATCCTTTTTGTGGCCGCTATCCCAGCCCGCAGTTTAAGGTCATATTTGCAACACTCTCCATTCTTTAGAGAAGCACCTGTTCTCTTGCTTCTGCCACTGGGGCAGAGACCCTTGYTAGGGGCTGCTGGCATCTCAAGCATCTTTGTACAACACACGAGCTCATAATGAGCAGTTGCTAACTGCTGCATAACACTTGGCTTCTGTGTAGCGTCTGCTTTCTGTAAAGAGGCGGCACAATCCCGTTTTGCGGTTCAGTCGGGTCTTGGTCCCTGCACAAGGGAGAGCATCCACCTCCTCACGCAGCTGGCTAATGCACACTGACTGCTCGTCATCTCAAATTAGCAACATTGTTATGTTAACAAGGGGCAAAATTAAATAGATTGCTGGAAGTCTCCCTTTAATTTTAAATATATCCTAAGAAAAAAGCAACTGTCGCAACAGTAGCAGTAAGAGTTTGAGAATGTAAGGATGTAACGAAGCACATCGTCAGAAACCAGACAGGCGGGGACTTCATGGAGAGGCAGGTCTAAATAGCAATTCTGCTTCTCAATCTGCAGAATTTACAGAAAGAGAAGGCAAATACACTACGGGAATAATGTCCATCCTCACAACTCTTCAAGTTCATAATGAAGAAATTCTTACTAGAAGCTTCGAATATCTAGCAAACTTTCCCACGTGCAAGCTGCACAAAGCATCCACTGAGGGTGGAGAGCCAAATTCAGTACCCAAAATACCAAAAATACCAAACTTGGCACAGGGAAATAAATGTAGCTTAAGTCATGCCATGCTTTACCAGGAAAAAAAAAAAAAAAAAACCTAACAAAAAACTAAAAATGTCTTCCAAAACTGAAAGTAACTTTTAAAAATCTCAAGCTTTAAGCATCAGAAATATTTTTCTGGGGAGGACAAAACTGGTTGACACCAATAAAAAGAATTTCATTCACCACATTTTCCTCAAGATAACACCTGTCTTTTCAGACTGTATTTGTAAGCTCTGGAACATAAGCTACTTGGAAAAGTCCAGCATTWTAAGTGATTTAAGTTAACTTCAGTTAATTTACTGGTTCACCTCAAAAAGTTGAAAGTCCTCTGTTCACAGAGATCTACTTCCMAAATAGAATATGATTGGGGGTTTTTCAAAATTTTGTTTTTCCTGGCTGGAAGATTTGGAGGGCTTACTATGAACAAAACAGCATGTTTGGAGGTGCCTTAAATCACTAATTCTAAAACAGCTTTTAGAGCAATAGCTGAACATGTAATAGCCCATAACCAAATGGGCCAGTCACTCCACTTGTCACAAGTTCACATATTTATCATCTTTTAAACCAGTGAGCATAGTTACAAGTTTGCACCATGGAATTTACCAAGTTCACTGCAGCACAATCATTTCTCTGGGATTATTAAASTTTCATATCCTACAGACATGGATGTCTTTGCACAGTTCAGTGAACATTTCTTCATAGGGATAGATTTTCACGTACATGCACTTACAGGATCAAGGCCCTAACAAAATTGTCTTCTGTTTGAGAATCTGGTTTAATATGATTTATTTCCCCTTTAACTATCACTACCGGAGGGGAAAAAAATTAAAGCAGGTTAATCATAGCCTGTAGAATTATTATAGTAGCACAAATAGAGATGTCAATTTCGTAGGTTCCTGCAGGAAGGCATGTCTGCTCATCAGTGACCAAAACCATCACATATCTACCTGAGCATAACACTATGCTTAGAAAGGCACATGAAGGCATCTAGGTTTCAAGGTGACCATAGGAAAAGGCACCTTCAAGAAAAAGATGGGGGAAAACAATCCTCGCCGAGTCCTTAAAGAGCAGAAGAGCTAGCAGCAGCGTCTAGAGAGGGCAGCCAGGGAAGATGAGAGGCCGGAGAGCCCTGCTTCAAACGGGAAGGCAAAGGACAGCCGGGGACGGCATCTGCCGCTGCCAGCCCTCAACCTAAGTCCTCCCCCGCCCCGGGGGAGGCGGCGGCGCAGCCACGGYACGGGAGGCCCGCGGACCCCGCCCGGCGGCGCGGTGCGAGAGCAGGTGCGCGGAGCCGCCCGGGGACATCGCCCGCACTGACTCCGGGAAACCGATCTGCGCCATCCCTCCCGCGCCATCCCCCACGGCTCCCTCCTYCTTTGCCTCCCTGCATCCCTCTTTGCCTCCCTACATCCCTTTTGCCTTCCTCCCACCTTGCTTCCCTCCCTCCCTCTTTGCTTCCCTCCCTGTCCACCGCCGCCGCCCGGCGCTGGCGGGGCGAGCCCCGGGAAGGTCGCTGCCCGCCGATCCCCGACACTTTCGCCCGCGCCGAGAAGTAACACACCAGCCCGGCCGCGCCGCTCCGAGGAGGCAGGGAGCGGGGAGATGACTGGGAGGTGATGAGGAGGCGATGGGGAGAAGATGGGGAGCTGCCGCCCTGCCCCGCGGCGCTGCCGGCACCGCTCCCGTACCTGAGCGCCGCTCCCGCTCCGCCCGCTCCGCTCAGCCCCGCGGCGCCCCGGGACCGCCCCCTGCGCGCGCAGCCGCCGCACGCTCCGCGCCAGTCCCGCCCGGCGGCGGCGGAGGGAGCGGCACCGGCACCGACACCGACACCGACCGTGATGCGGCACCGGCACCGACACCAGCACCAGTACTGACACCGGCACCGGCACCAGCACTGGCACCGACACCGACCGTGATGCGGCACCGGCACCGGCACCGATACCGACACCGACACCGACCATGCCTGGCCCTAGCGGCATGAGCGGCTGCGGGGGCTCCCGCACTGGAGATGCTCAAAGAACCGTCTGGACACGAGCCCTGTGGGATGACCCTGCTCGAGAAGAGACGCTGGACCAGACGCCCCACTGTGGTCCCTTCCAACCTGACCCGTTCTGTGATGCTGAGGAGAGGCATCAGCACTTGGCGTGTCGCCCCTCAGCCCGTCTTGAGGACCAGAGCAGGCACAAACGTGTCACTTTAGGTGCTGGAAGAGAAGGGTTTTTTTTATTCAGTTTAATTCTTATGGTTGTGTTCCTCTGTCTGACACAGAGGGTAAGTCTAGGAAGTAAAGCTGGTGTTTTAAAATAAGGCTGCTACCTTATTAAACCAGTCAAAACCGCTGCTCAAGGAGTTTTCCAAACTTTGCAACGCTGAGGAGATGACCTCATCAGGAGGAGTATCCTCAAGGAAAGGATTGTTAAGGATTGGAATGTGCTGCCCAGGGAGGTGGAGAAGTCACCAKCCCTGGAGGTGTTCAAGAAACARCTGGGCTGGCACTTACTGCAATAGTCCAGTTGACAAGCTGCAGATGAGTYAARTGTTGSACTCSATGATCTTGGAGATCTTTTCCAACCTAATTGATTTTGTGATTCTGTGATTCATCTCTGAGGACTTCTCTGCTGCTGTGTGTGAAGTGTCACAGTGGGCCCCTGCCCCTCCAGCAGCTGAACCCCTGGGCACCTCTCAGCTCTTTGGGTGCAGCAGCATCAGCACCACCAGGCCCAAAGCAAGGCAGTGACCACCGTCCCTCTGAGGCCCCATACAGGCACAGCATCCCTCGGCCACGGCATGTGGAGCAGATGGCCTGCTCTCTCAGCCAAACGTGCCCAAATGGGGCTGTCCTCTGTGCTCCATCCTCAGCACACAACCTGTGCCTCCATACAGAGGTGAAAATAGTTTCACTGCTTGGGGTAATCATGCAGGTCCCTGCATAAGTKGTTAAACTGCTAAATATGGTCTAACACATATGGTTACATGGTGCTGGTATAAGGCAGCACCTTTATGTTTCTATTTCTTGCTTCAAGGAGAACAAGAGCCTTGCTGCACATTGCACCAATTCCTGCCTTAAACCAGACATTTAATGTGCAGAAGAGACTGCCAAGTGTGTTTAATGGAAGATAGGAAGGTTAAAAGCAAGCAGGGAAAAAGGTCAGAGAGGCAAGGATGAACCAGTAGAGAGATTAAAGAGCACTGAAAACTAGAGTATTTCACCATGAGAGCAGAAAAAAGCAAGTACATTACTGGTACAGCAGTATCACCTAAATATCACACTGCCTATTAGATCAAGAGATCTAGTTTAGTAAGCTGGCAAAAGAAAACACAAAAAGCCAGATGCATATGGGACCCTACATTAAAAGAAAATTTAAAAGGAAAAATCCTGAAACCATATGCRCCAAAAAGAATTTCTTCTCATCGCCACAAACAGCAGAAGCATCCATGGGTCTGTGTCTGTTCAGAAATTGTGGGTAAGCTTTGGACACTGTTGCTGTCAAACAAATGCAGACCAAAAATCACAGCTTCGTTATATAACTAAGACAGAAAATAGTTTCTGCTCCCAGTCTCAGTAAATGTGAAATACTGTGGCATCTGCACCTTTTGGGGGTATGTCAGTAACCTGAATAGAAATTAATTTAGAAGTCATTACTTAGGCTCGATGCTTTTGATTAAAAAGCAGGGCTGATCATTAGCAACATGGAGCCCTTCATACTCTAAGAGTTTCCATTATATATTTTAAGCAAGTCCTTGGTTTTTCTCCTATCAGTTTTTTATCAGAATTAAATTTTGCTGTGTTTTGAAACAGAAAAAGAAAATAGTGTATCACCTGCTTAAGATGTATAACTGAAAGGTGATTTGAATCACTTAAAGGCTGAGGACTTTATACCAATTTGATTGTAACTATTTCGTTGAACATAACAACCCAAATTCCTTGCTCTGGAATTACATCARGGATGAACTGCGTCACAGGCAGCTTGCTTCTTAGAATCAGAAAGACAGCTGATGAAAAGAGCAGGTGCAATTTAAAAGAGGGTTTAGATTATGTCCTATAACACACCACTTATATTACCTATATTATGCTCACTTAGATGACTAAGTCTCTTTTCTAATTACGCTGGAGATGATTATGGCTGAGTATAATCTACCTAAGAATTATTAGACTGTCTACAGAATGATTACACACTGTCAACACAGAAATCCTTGATGCTTCCTTTCTGTGTAAGCTGTCATCAGCCRTGTAAAGCAGCAAGGATGAGTGGTTAGAGCACAGTACTGGGAATTGAGAGAGCCTGGGGTGGATGTTGCTCTGCCATAAGCTTGCTGCTTGGCTTTGGATAAATCTTGAAGCCTCACAGTAATTAAATTACTTCACACAAGAWATTGGGAGAGCATTTACTCAGAGCTGCTTCTTTAAAATCTTTGAATGGAGATAGCTGCGTAAATAGAAAATACAAAATTATAATAATGAGGACAAAGCCACAATGCTTATCTATTGATTGTTTCTCTTTAAAAACATAACAGCAGAATGTATGGATTTTTTTTTCTCCTGCCAAAGATTGGTTTCCAATGAAATTCAAATGAGAGCAGGAACAACACATCTTTAGAAAAGAAAATTCCAAAGAATCTTTTTTCCATGTTTTATATGTGAAAGGAGGAAAACAAATGGCAGACAGTGCAATATACAGCTTAAATTACAGTGGGTTTTTGGTTTTCTTTAAACAACTCCTTAGTTGGAGATCAAAGCTAATTCAGCAGAACTAGTATCCCAAAATGATGAAGACACTGCAGTGCTAGTCTTTGTTTCATAATTTCCAAAATACTTTCCTCTGCAAGTTCAAGACAACAGCCATGCAGGCATACAGCTGATGGAAATAGTTTTCTCAGTAAACTGTGTTTCRAAGGAGAGAAGCTGACTTAATGTAGATGGTAGAAAATACCATAACTGTTGAAACGATATTAAAAGGCTTAAAATGATAGATTTTGGTGGAAGGGTAGTACAACCAAKAAAACCTTTTTGTTGTTATTCATTTTTGTCATTTCAAGCCACCATCTTAGTCATGCTCTTTACAGTAGAACACTGTTTTGGAGTACCTAAATATCAGATGAAATTGGGTTGTTCAGAAGAAATGTACTTGATTGCTGCCACGGCAGAATTCTAAGCCTAGACCATAAACTAAACTTAAATGATTCCTCTTACACTGAGTTGCAGGAAGAAAAGAGCTTCTTATATACAGAAGAGTTAATAACATTGAAAATGCCTGCGAGACCCTAGATAATAGTTACACCACAGGGCAGTAAATTCAACTGATGTCATAGAATGAACCTAAAGAGCAAGAAGTATCAATGGCACTCAGGCATTCTGGAGTATTTTTATATAGTAAGAAGACTAGACCAGAAAATTCAGAGTAATTCTCCCACAATAAAGGTGGCTTCCATCCATAACAAAGAAAAGGGATGGCAGGTGCTGGATTATGATGTAAAATAAAGATGTCACTTGCTGAGCTGTGTGAATGTTCAAAATGAAAAAGATAGGAGAAATCCTGGCTGCAGCCTCTTTATCCAATTATACCATTGAAGATTAATCTATGGAAATGGCTGCAGCTGTACATAAAATGTAATTGTAGGCACAGCAGCAGGCTTAGATGCTGAACTCTTACTCATGCGCCACAGAAGGTGATTCATATCCCCATTACACAAGTGACATAACAGAACACAACTCCTCAGTGTGACAGGGACAGAATGCTKCAAGGGCTCTGGGTGTGCTGCAGTTACTCTCAGGGTCTGGAAATCTGTTAGGCATAACAGCACTGAACCACACAGCCAAGCTGCTCCACTGCCCAGTCAAAATGTTTGCCTACTTCTGGATGAATGTTGTATCAAAAAAGCATCAGTCTCTTGCTTTGTTTTCATAAATTTTGTTGTTTTCCTTGTTCTAATTTACAGAAATCTGGGACAGCATATTTATGTTTGTAACTCTAAAAGGTATCACAAGACACACTTATTTTTACTGGCCTTTTTAATGTGTTAGAGCAGCATCTGTAACAATGAGATTAAARCACTGGACAATAGCTAAAGTCACAATAACAAATAGTCCAGGCAGGTGGACTGTCATCCAGGGAGGATAAGGCAGTAATGACAACAAAGCAGCAGAAAATACAGAGGCAACAGCATTACTTTCTTATGCAATGAGCCTGTTTGATCAGCTAAACTTCACGGTTTTGGTGCTGCCTGTACAGAAATGCTCATGGCAGACCTATGAACTGCAAAAGGTGTCTCACTTCCCTCTGCAATAAATGTGCTACAGTAACTATGTTATAAAAATAATATTAAAATTCAAGCATACGGCTTTTTTTCTCAGTTTAGCATTGTTCATCAAATTGCAACAACTTGAACATCAGTATCTAAGACAAAAAAAACATTTCTGCTGTGATGCTGGTGAAACAGGAGTTCATTAAAGTGAYTGCAGCAGTTTTATGTCTTATATTAGCATGTCATGACTGAATAATGTATGTGTAAATTGCTGCAAATTAAATCGTGGCACTTAGGGAAAAGATCGGACAGTAATACAAGGAACAGAAAATTCCCCTATGTGTGTATCAGCCATCTGGTGCAGTGCAAATAGCACTCATTCAGGGGAGGTCTGGTGAGCAATCACAGCAACAGGTCTGCTGAGTGCTCCAAAAAGTTATGCAATGTCTCAGCAACCTTTTCTTTTCTCCTATACATATAATTCAATGAGGGCTGTGAACAGTTGTATGTCCTTCCAGGGCTACAGATTGTTTTGCTGCACCATTTTCCAGTACTTCGTTTTTTAGGAGACTTAAAACTTGGAGAGTTTTGTTTTGGTTTTTTGCAGTATGCCTTCTAGGAATTCTGACTCCAGAAAAYCATGATTTTCTCCATGATTAAGCCATTTTCCTTATTTGTTGAAGGGGTAGATAGCTGCAACAGATCAGCAGGGAAGGGACCACTGATAACACAAATATTTCTAACTAAAATTAAAAAAGTGCTTTTGGCTCCTGTACTTCCAAATGGACTGGAAAAATGTGTTTTCGTAAATGTCCAGAACTGGGTATGTCTGTCATAAAAGATCCCATGTTTACATAAATGACCTTATCCACAAAGTACAACTGGAGAGTAATAGTTAATAGATGGGCAAAATTACAAAGCTGACACTATTGCATGTTTTCATGCTGGTTGTGTGTTATTCCTTATGTACATATTTTAACAGAGAAATGTAAATAATMAAKTACCCAGGAGATTTTAAACTTCCTYATATTTGCTGTGRATGWCAGCCAAGAAAAACTGGATGGTACAGAGAGCTATTCCCCTGCTATTCTTTTCTGCTGTTCCCYGCCAGCCCAAGGTGTTTTCTCCAAGCTTGCCTGTAGCTTTACCAGGAGTGTGAAGGAGTGGTGTGACAGCATGAGCCTGGCTGCTGCCACTTCAGCCTGTCGTGAGGCTTTGACAGCTGCCTGCTCAGGAAAMAAGGTGTGAAGGTCCAAAGCCAGCAGAGGTCTGGCAGAGCAGAGCTGGTGTCCTAGAGCCACCCCCATGCTGCCCCACCAGTGCATGAGTTCAGGCTGTGGCTGTTTTGGAAGGTGCCATGGTGAGCTGGGCATGGCTTAGGTTGGCAGGAGCAGAATCTGTACCAAATGCATGGGAGAGTTGGCCATTTCTGCTCCACGAGGCAATTTGTGCTCATTTGCCAGCTGCAGGATGAGCACCACATTGCTTCAGACTGTTTTGCAGAGGTGGAACACTGAATTATCAGAGTGCTCTGCACAGCACAATGTCCACGTGAACATGTAGAGCCCAGGTTTTAACCCAGCTGCTATTTGTGACAGCAGCAGTGAAGACATGATGGCACATAAGGGCTGAAATATTGGATGCACATGTAAATTCTCACCTTCTGTAAAAATGAGAGAACATCATCAGTCTTGCCTCTCTTAAGTACTGTGGCCAATGTTGCTAAGAGTGAAATCCAGCAAGCTGTGATTCTCTTTAAACTACAATTAGTCCATTAGCTATAGACCTACAGAGTCCCTACTCAGAGACGGACACAGGTTCACCAATGCGACACAGGTTGCATCCTATTTGTAGAAAGAAAACGTATTCTCTAAAGACATATTCCAGCAGATTAGAGACATCAGAGCTAAACTCTGCTATTTACTCCCAGAGAGAAAGCAGGCCAAGCACACAAAAGCAATARGTATTACCTAGTTCTACTCAGGGAAAGAGTCAGAAGAGGAAACATAGACGCTTTARAAAAATTTCAATGGCAATAACATGAAAGAGGACAGGATTGATTTAATGCTTCCAGTCTGACTCCCAGATGAGGAATCAATTATCCTGCRTCATTTAATCTCCTTATGCAGGTCATGACACAAAGCAGAAATTAGAAGCATCATGTCTAAAATGAAGAGCAGATCTTAATGGTGGTTAGCATCAGCCTCAGATTTTTTTAGAGGAAAATATAGCTTGGATTTGGGGAGCTCTGAAGAGTTGGCACCTCTGGATTTCTGCAGTCAGACCCTTAAATTTTAAAAATGGGTTTGTCTTTACCTAATGGAGATGCAGAGCAGTTATAAGAAAAGACCAAAAAAAAAGAAAAAAAAATTTTAAAATACTGTCCCTTTGGACAAACTTCAGCCTACAAGGAACATGACCTTCAGAAAATTTGCAAATTACTTACCTGCCATGTTTCAAACTATCCTCTATCTTCATGACAACTTTCTCTGATAAACCAAGCTCCTACTTTTTTTACATCATTCAACAGAAATACCCTGTCGTCTCTGAGCAGGTGCAACCCCTAGCTAAATCATCCTTCTTTTGGAACAAAAACTTCCCAAGAGGAAGAAATGTGATGCAGCAGGAGCCTCCATCTGAATCCCCTGCAGGCTGGAAGAGAGGATAACCAAAGTTCTTGTCCCTATACAGCCTCCTACTGAGCTTGTCAATTATATTTCTTGTGTGAAACCGTTGACATAATCAAGCACAGGCATGAAAACAGAAGCAGTATAGCTAAAAAAGATCCTTTTTTTTTGTCAGAGAGTTGTTTTTCCTATGAACCAGGAGAAAACTAGGACACAGAATGTAAGCATTATGATTAACTTTCAAGAGAAGCTAAAATTATCCAGGATTATACAAATATAAGCAGTTTTGGTTTATTTCCAGTCACCAAAAACAATTCAGCATTGAAGACAAATTAAAGGGTTTGGGGTARTGGGTTTTGGGCTGTGCTTTTTGGGGATTTTTGTAAAAACTCTATGATAAGGCCAATGTATTTTCAAGAAGTAAGCTCAACATACCTATTCTGAAGACTCTCTGATAGACCTTGGAAATGTGAATTTGAATTTTGCCTTAAACTCTCTATAGGAACTCTCCAAAGCACTGGTTTCTAATCAAAGTCAAATCAGGAATTGTATTTGCAGTCCCTACATCAGTGGCTGCCAGTTCTCTTTCTTCCAAGTCAGCAGATGCCAAAGGATCTAGGAAATAAAATCCTTTGCATTTCTCACATCATTCTGCRTAATTGCACTCTCTCTGACATTTTCCCTAGCTTTGTGTCTTTTCCCACAATGCCCCAAAGCAATGAGCTTTCCCRATCCTGCTGGTACTCACCTGCATCTGAAACTAGGGTTTCTGGATCAAGGGATAGACCAYCTTGTATCTAAGAGAATAAAAGATGGGATATGGGGAATATGTACGACAAAGGTAATTTAAGGGCTGACCTGTACAACCTATTTTTTCCACCWAAGTACTCAGGAAACCAACTACGTATCATTTTCATTCAAGATATCACAAAGAAGAAATTATGGCAGCAATTTGTTCAATATGTACGTAACACCACAATTTTATGACTCTATAACATTTAGCACTCACCAAAATACCTCTATATTTGGGATGTTCCTGGCAGCACAAAGATGCCCTACAGAGGGATCTGGACAAGCTGGATCAATGGGTTGAGTCCAACTGTATGGGGTTCAGCAAGGCCAAGTGCCCTGATGTGACATTGGTCACATCAATCCCATGCAGCACTACAGTGCTGGCCAACAGCAGCCAAACATGAGCCAGGAGTGAGCCCAGGTGGCCAAAAAGAAGGCCAAAAATACATCCTGGCCTGTACTATCAATAGTGTGGCCAGCAGGACCAGGGCAGTGATKGTTCCCCTGCACTTGGCACTGGTGAGGCTGCAGCTCAAATCCTGTGTCCAGTTCTTGGCCTCTCACYAGAAGACAGTGAAATGTTGGAGTGCATCCAGAAAAAGGGAATGAAGCTGTTCAAGGGTCTGGAGCACAAGTCTATGAGGAGTGGCTGASGGATCTAGTAGCAGTTAGCCAGGAGAAAAGGAGGGGGRAAACCTTATCATTCTCAGCTACCTGACAAGAGGTTGTAGCCAGGCGAGGGTAGGCCTTGTCTCCCAAGTAACAAGGCATAGGACAAAAGAAAACATCCTCAAATTGTACCAGGGGAGGTTTAGATTGGATGTTAGGAGAAGTTTCTTCATGGAAAGGYTTGTCAAGCAYTGGGAGAGGTCACYCAGGAATGTGGCAGAGTAAGCACTGAAATACCTGTGGGTATTCAAGACAGGCAGATGTGGCACTCAGGAACATGATTGAGTGGTGGACTTGGCACTGCTGGGTTAACAGTTGGATTGGATAATCTTAAGGGTCTTTTCCAACATAAATGATTCTGTAATTCTATGACATAAGGTACTGAAAAGATTTAAGACCAAATAAAGTGATTCCTTCATTTTCACCACTGTTTGCCTTGTCAGTTTATTTGAAAAAAGAAAGCTTTAAAAAACATTTCAGACTAAAGCACCATTCCTAAAGCTTTGCCAAAAGCTTTCTTGTGTCAGTGCCTTGCATATCAAGAATTTTCAAAAAAGTTCTCTGAAGGCTGCTTCTGTCTACAGATCTACCTACAGAAGGCAGTAACTCCCACTRTAATTGTTAGATAGTGGCTGTGAGTGACAGGCTGCAGTTCTAAAAAACATCACTATCTATTTTCCTAAAAAACTACAAAACAACAAGAAAAATTTGAAGGCTCTAAGATGCAGGAGGAAAAGTGYCTGGTTTTCAACCCTCTCCACTTTCTCAAGTGCTCTGTTTTACAGATATGCACTGAGGGTTTGTTTCTTCAGGGGAAATACACCTTGCACTGCACACACAAGCCAGTCAAAATGTTCCTGAGTGACACTGAAGTTCCAATATTTCTCCCCACTTTGGGGGACAGAGCTGCTTGCCTCTGGTGTCCTGCAGGTTGTTGGCTGGCTCCTGCTGGCACTGCAGCAGTTTGCCCTGTGGATTAACAAGCAGATGCAACTGAGGTTAAAACAGGCAGTGCTATTTCTACCTAAGAAAGCCCTTCATCTYCACAGGAGGACTTTAACAATAGCAAATGACAATAAACCTGAAGTGACTTCTCAAATCTGCTGCTGCTGATTCTGCACTTTTGAAAAAACATTTTCAGTTCAATTTCAGAATTTAATACAGCTCTCAAGAAAATTACTAAGAACAAAGCCCATACTCTTATTTGGTATAAATCTATACACAACACCAAATAAAGCATCTATCTTGGTCTTGCAGCTTAATACTCTGCTGGCATTAACAAGTAACTGTATGTTCACTAAAATTACTTTTATGAAATGCTTTAAAAATCCAAGCAGAAGATAATGTCTATGTACACTTACAGCAGTCACTAACCATAAACTCCTATTTAATACAGAAGAAACAATGACTGGCCYTTACCTGGAATCACATATTGGCATCCCATTATTTGATCTTAACTTTAAATGTATTAGGTCAGTAACAGGGGCAAATTTTATTCCATGCTTTTATGCTTTCATTCCCCAGCCAAATGTTTTCAGAGCAGGTTAAACACTGCCAACAATGATCTAAAACACTCACAGACACAAAGAAAGTCTCAGTTCTGCTCTTCCCAGCTGCATACACACACACACACACAGACACACACAGACACAGACACAGAATTTCCCCTTTGGTTGGTTGGGTACCTGCCAGTTCCCACATCTAGGCAAGACTGGCTTAAAGATCACTTCATATCCTATTAGTCCCACCTTGGCCAAGGCCATACTAATTGTCTAGGCTCCCCACACAGTTATCAGAGAAAGACATGACACTCTATTTGATAAGGCAGTTATCCCAATACAAGATACCAAGACATGTGTGATGAGCTGCCCCCAGGTGCCCAGTGCTTGGTGACTGTAGGAGAAAACAAGACAGCCAGCACAGAACATGCAAATAACCTTGGGCAAGCTGAAATCAGGCAAGCTTGATTTTCCTAAGTGATGAGAAAAAAAATCAACATGCAAAACCATGCCCAGTAAGAAGAGCTAAATAGATAATGAYTATTCATTATTTCTTCACAATAAAAGAATCAGGGCAGGCAATGGGCCTAAAACACAAGGGAAAAACCAAAAACAGTTTTCCTACACCATTTTACTGTAAAACTCACTGCCATAGAAGCAAAAGTATTATTGGGTTCAAGAAAAGCAGATGGCATCACTGAGGAAGATGACCTAAAGGTTACTGAAAACAAAACACATTTAGAACATCACGCACTAAATGTCAGATGCTGGAAGCAAACCAAAACAGAATGCATACCTTCACTTATAACTGTTTTCCCCCAACAGTCTGTATTGACAGGAATCTCTAAATGCCCCYGCACAGCTAAACTCAGTTTAATGAAGCAGTCTTCTAATCCTCAGTTGCAACACTAGGTGGCAGGGAAACATCTAATTCACCTACAACACTAAGAACCTYGAATGCAGAGTCTCAGTTCGCAGTAGGTAAGGGTTAGTGCAATGCAGCAATCTYGGTTTCACATAACTGGCTGTGCTTTGTGTCCTTACGTAGCTTTGGGCAACATTTTTCAAATATAATGCAGTGTTTGTAGACCCACAGGTTAGTGATGTCAGAATAAATTGCCCTCTCATTTAAGAAACCATGGACAAATGCAAAATGTTCTTCCTCTCCAAAAACAGAACTTCAATTTTGTATTTGAAATCCTAGTGATCTTCACCTGTGTCAAGACACCATGACATTTACCTCACACCGCTTTTTTTCTAAAAATGTGCTTTATTATTTAAAATTCACATTACTTGTGTGCTACTTGTGAAAAATGCTGCAAAGCRACAATGAAACAAGTTCTGCAATGCATGCAGCTGCAAAGCAGACAAGCCCATGGAAATTATTCTTGAGACCATACTGATCCTCCTGTCAGTACACTCCTTCCCTTCTGCAAATAGGAAAAACTTCAGACTTGTAACATTTTGCTCAAGATCCTCCTCCAACTGTAACAGAAATAAAAGATCTTTTCTGATGAATACCAACTCCGAGGTTCAAAAAAATGTGCATGTACAACACATTAAAGGACACCACCTCTGCACTGCAGCACAACTTGCTGCTTTCCAAATTACAGACAGTTCCTAGGATGTAGCTGGCAGTAGGAGTGAAARTCTGGCATTTAACTCCTGCTTTGTTCACAAAATTTAAAGAAAAATGCAATTATTGGCATAGGTGGTAACACTCTCCCTTTAGAAGGGCAAAATCAGCACACAACAATTATTCCTCTCATTCAGCTTTGTACCAGTTTCTCAGCTTTATAAAGAGATGCTGATGCCTTCCACTACATCTTTTAAAAATCTGCAGGAAAAAACCCAAGGACAGCACACTGCTTTTTAAGCAGTGACACACAAGAAGGAAGGTCAAGTAATTAAGCCACAGACTAAAGTCATACATAAGGTAGTTGCTGAAAGTGATCTTGGCACACAAACAAATCACAGGAAGTGACTGAACTGGATTTTGATTTTCATGTTTGATWACGGGAAAATTTGTTTCAGTTCTGAAAAATAATTTAATACAAACTTTAAAAAACACTGATGTGCAAGTCTTCACTGTATAAAAGGAGGTACATTTTCACACTTAAAAATAGTTTAGAAGATTTGTACATAATGAACAGAAATTCTCTTTTATATAAACAAAGCGTTTCTTTGCCAACAGCAATTGTCAACTCCAAAACACAGAATTAAGATGACACAAGAACCAGACAGTCTAAGTCACTGCTATTTGTGTCAAAAAAAATTATGCCACTCTTTTTTACAGCTCGTCATGCTTGTACGTAAATTCCCTTGCAGATATAAACCCGTCACTGTCTTCATCTTCCTTATCAAATATGTCTTCAACCAAAGCATCATGCTGGGTGTCATTTACCACTGCTCCATGCTTTTCAAATTCTTTCTTCAAGTAAATTTTCACCTATTAGACAAAAGATAAATGTTTTCAGACTTATGGAAGAATTGATTACATAACAGAAGGATGATATGTCCAGAATGGTGGTATTAGATAATAAATATCTTCTCTCCTTTGCCACAGCCAGAATAATACTTGTCTACCTGATTCTGCAGTCCCTTTGAGTGCAGTTCTTAGTGACAGAACTGACAGTAAAACCATAGCAAAGCTTCTGYCATACCTTTATGGCATCTGACTGAAAAAATGAGCCAGGAGAGCCTGCCATCTGAAGTCTATAAAGTAGAAATAGCTGGGCAGAAGGTGTTGGCTACCAATGGGTTAGAGACTCATGGCTCTCCACGTCCCAGCACCTTTACAATACAGTACATGTAAACAGTCACCCCAAATATACGCAGAAATCTGTCCACAAGCCCAGTTTTCACTGCTCCAATGGGAAATAYATTAAAACATTTATAAACATTTCAAAATTTTGAAGGACAAGGACCCAAGGCAGGTTTTCAACAGACCACTGGAACACTTACTTACTTTAAGCTAGACATTAATGGTAAGCAGCATTTGGAACAACATCAGATTATTTTCACTATGTTTTTAAGATTTAACTGTTGAGATCACAAGTGTTCTGAATTGCAGAGCCTTCTACAAAAATAATACTAACATACWCATCTATTAAACAGATACCACTTGTATAATGAACCATGGGTTATCTTTCAGGTCTGTTTTATTCACTTCACTTCACTCTCTGGGATTTGTTGGGGTTATTGCTTACATTTCTAATATATAGACATTACACATTGTCTGATGCATAGTACAAATGATTAATTAGCCTTCTGGGTCTAGTAAACTATACCAGACCTAATTAAAAAAATAACTAAGTGGTTTATACTACCTTCTCATGGATCACTTTCGCACACTGGAAAAACAGAAGATTGAAAATAAGAGGCAACAGACAGTGAATAATGCTGAATACATGYCCTTCACAGAGTGAATGCTGTGAAACAGGATTGTCCTTCAGCAGAAAAAATTCCAGTTTATTAATAAATCTGCAATTAAATCCAAAAAGCCCTGAAGTCTGGTTTTACTTCTAAGATGCTTTACTTATCTTCCATAAGTGTGTGCCTATTCTCAGCTTACCAAGGCTCCTTTTGAACTCCCAGTCCAGAATTTTCACTAAGATACAAGGCTCAGAGCAGTGCAGCATAGATATGGATTCCTTTCCACTCTCCATCCTATTACATTTGCTCAGAAGGGAAGGATAACCCACTCACCTCTTGCTTGGATAGTTTCCAGTCATCATTAAGATCCATCTCTTGGAATGACTCATGAGATCTTGGTCCATTTCTAATTTCTAGAAGGTCAATGTTGAAAATCAGTGTGCTCTCAGGTGGAATTTTTCCTGCCCAACATGGACAAAAGTTAAAACCAACTACATATTCAATGCCACACAAAAGCSTTATGCATTAGAGCAATGTTCTAGTGATCCCAGTCATTTTGAAACATCATGCAGTTTGAACTAGTAAGGATAAGCATTGGTAACAGTCATGACCACAACCATTTCACCCTGTAGCCTGGACTCTGAGCAGCTCTTACCACATATATGCAACTTKAGATGCAACTAGTTTTGTTGGAGTCTAATAGGTATTGATAAGAGCTCTTATTTACCAGTTATTGTCACAAGTTTATCAAACAACATTCTTAATTTTTTTTTTCCTTTCATGAACAGAGCCAAATAAAATGGAAAAAGTAAAGGAGACTGTACAGTCAGGCAACAGTCAAGACTAATGGACAGGGCAGCAAGAAGGGAGAATTTCGACCTGATACACATTACTCCGTCTGTCTCCAAATTCCTCTCCACTGCCAACTGACACCTTGTATCTGCTGTTTTACCACTGGAAATTCTTTTGCAGAGAAAGATAGAAACACAGTGATGATGCCAGTCTCCCAGATAGCAGTCTCTGGATGCAGCACACAAAGCACTGAACTATTTCCAACCACACAGCAGAAACGAAGTACCTAAACCTGATCCCAAGGAATGCCTTGTCATAACATGACTTTTGATGTAGCTGAACAGACTGGCAACTTCCTAATAATGCCACARATCACTCCACTCATGCAACCACACCTCAAGGATTTCAGTTTATCAGGCATTGGCTTTTACAGAGATATGATATGCCCTAATGCTCATGRCTGAACCTACTGTCAAAGACCTTTTAGCACATCACTTCATTCCTCTGTACACAGAGAGGATTAATAGGACCAAATATATCTCTGTATGGACGGCAGCACCCCAAAAATACTTATGTACCTTGAGAAGACAGGGAAAAAATAATCCACATCCACTACTTTGGAGGTATGGTGAAATACACCCTGAGATCAACAGGCAACAAACAGGCTTGCAGATTTCTGGGGAAAATAAACATGCAGAATCTTCTGGAAATACAGGGCACAGTGCCCTGTTCAGAGTTTGGAAGATAGGTAATTTTTTTGAGTGTTACAGAAAAAGGCATCTGACTCAAAYGGTGAGTCAGACAGCAACCAAGGTGGGAGGCCAGTGAAATTATGTGCATTCAGAGGAAAGCATGAAGAAAATGAAATAGTTCTGTCTTCAAGTGCATGATTCGAAAACAGCAACGTAATCATGCTCAAATACTTTAAAATCTTCCTAAAGCAAGTAATTTCTTAGAGCAGTTGGCAATGTTTAGCTGTTTAACCTTGTTGCACTGAACACAGAGGTGAAGCTTGCAAGTCTTTGAAGAACAACTATAGTGCTTTACATATTAATCAAACAATTAGGCCTGTAATGACTCCATGACCACTGCAGCATTTCATGTATTTTTCTGGAAAAATTTAYAGCTGTGCCCTGCATAAAGACAACTAAATGACAACCACAAGGTTCCCATTCTCTACTAGAAACATTATTTCTAATACTGTATCCTGAACYCTAAACCAGAGCTTCTAGAAGAATATCTGTTAAATAGATACATTCAAGAAAGGAAGATATGAAGTGTATTACATCTGTGAACACTACTAGTTTGAGGTAATATGGAGTCCTAAGCCTGTGTGCAGCCCTACTTGCCAGAAGATACAGACATGCAAACAGTCCTCAATCATTCCCAAAATAGTCTCATAGCAATGGGAGAGAACATTAGCAGGATGGATTGTATGTTCCTAGACATTTATCCTTTCTGCTTTGAAACCTGCTTGCACTACCATAGGTCATTTSTTGCTATCTTGTCATGACATAAATRTTCATAGTAATTGCTCAGAAAAAGTTAACCAAAACAAATCCCATAAAGCAGAAAATAGAATCTTCCTGCACCATTCAAACTGTCACTTGCTTAATTGCATATTCCAAATCTGGCCCTCCGATTATAGGAATCTGGASATATTTGAAAGGAAAAGCCCCAAACACTCTCAGTAGCAGACAGGTTGATAAAACCCTAAAACAATGTTTATATCTATAAGTGCATTTTCAGTAGGTGACAACATGACTGCCCATGCACCTGCACATCTTACTGTGGATAACAGGAACTGCTGCCCAATCTGAAAATAGCTGGAAGAAGAAAAGAATTAATGGCCCTATATGGAGAAATAAACAGTGACCTCACTGTAGCATCTAAGAACTGTTTGGGCAGCAGGACAGGGAGTTTCTTAGGGTTCTAAAGGAAACCTGCAAGCAAGAATGAGGCTTGCACATGCACATTCATGAAGTGTTACCACAAAAACAGATCCAACAGTCAAAAAGCCAACTGTTACCTAAGCAACCACCTCCACTTGACTGTAAGAGAAGGGGGAGAGAAAAAAAGCAAACTAAAAAAAAGAAAAAGCAGGCCACTGTTGAGCAAATCACTAAAGAAAAGACACTTTGAACATCCAGGACAGCAGCTACCATTTTCTGGGGTTTTTTTTTTCCTGCATTCACCACATAGCCACTTAATGGATATTACTGCAGAAAACAAATTTATGAGAAAGACCACCTGAGTCCCTCTATTTTTCTTCTTTAACAGAATGAACCTGGAAAGATTGAAAGCTTGCTAACCTCTTAGGCAAAGAATAACAGTAAAATACAGAGATTAGAAACAATTAGAGTAAGGGAAGGGTTTTACCTTTCCCTTCTTTTCCATAAGCAAGGGCTGGTGGAATAGTTAGCTTCCGCTTCTCTCCCACACACATGTCCTTCAAACCTCTGTCCCAGCCTTTGATAGCTTCCCTTATGCCAAGTGTAAACCACATAGGTTGACCATTGTTATGCTTGTGACTGGAAAAGAAAGGAATAAAACACTTCTTATTTAAACATCGAGTTCCATAAAAGACAGATGGAATATGCTCATGACATAGATATATAGTTAAAAACACATCACCACTCGGCACCTTGACATTCCTAAAATGAAAGACCTACCCTTTTGAAATCTTTAAAACTTRTGCTTTGCATGACAAGGTTCCTTGAGAAGTGGAAAGAAATAAAACAACATTTACCTGGTGTGTTTATGGCAAGGGAAACTGAWCAGACTAGGAAGGCATTTTTCTTAAAAATCTTCAGTCAAAGCTGTTCACAGACTTTGTAAATTGCAAATCACAAACCAGCATGGTCATGGTGCAATATACATTCTAACATGCTTAGAAGAATCAGCCACATCTCTGGCAAAAGAAGCCATTAGGGAAAACAAAAACAAACCCCAAACAGCTACATAACAGATAGTCTAGAAAAAAAATAAATGCATGCAAAATATTCAAATTTAAATTAGGGAAACAAGGCCCTTTTGTGATTTAACCAGCTGGTACAACCTGGACTACTTTCACTCTACTGACAGACAAGGAATTTAAAAGCTCTATTTACTAGCCATGCAGGAAAGGTGTTTAATAAGAAAACACAGCACTTACAGAAGTTAGTCAGCAGCAAAACTTAAGAGTGTCACTAGAAGTCCTTTTAGAGAGGCAGGTTAACTACAAGAAAAAATTAGTGAGATTTTAGGTGAATCATCTGCAAAAACATAAACATGCAAAATTGTCTTTTTTTTTACTTAATACACAAAAGCAGCCTTCAGGCACAGCCTGCAGAGACTTGAGCATTTTGCTGTCTCCCRCTATTAACACTTCGTTGATGTTTTACAGGACATCCAGCATTAGCAARTCGTTRCAGGCTCTTAGCAGACTCCCTCGAATTTTTGGCTCTTCTTCCTATTTGCATTTCTGTGGCTCTGGTATGTTGACTTGTCTGGTYGGGGGCAGGTAAAGAATACTCCGATTCAAGAAAAGCTGCTGCAACTGAGCTGCTGGTAGTGGAAGGAGACATACTACTTTTTTTTTTAACTAATAGTTTGCTTTAGAAACCAGACAGAAATTCATACATAGCACAAGACCTATTAAACCACTGAGATAATATACCATAATCTGCACCTAAATCACAGAATCATAGAATGGTTTGGATTGGAAGGATCACCCCATTCCAACCCCCGTGCCACAGGTAGGGACACCTTCRASGAGACCAGGTTCTCAGAGCCCCATCCAACCTGGCCATGAACACCTCCAGGAATGGGGCATCCMCAAATTCTCCGGGAAATCTGTTCCAGTGTCTTACCACCCCCACAGTACTTTCTAATAACCTAATCTAAACCTGCGCCCTTTAAGTTTGAAGCCATTCCCCCTTCTTCTGTCACTACACRCCCTTGCAAAAAGTCTCTYTATGTCTTTCTTCAGGTAGTGYAAAGCCACAATTAGAGCACCTCAAAGCCTTCTCTTTTCCAGGCTGAACAATCCCARTTCTCTCAGCCTTTCCTCATAGGAGAGGTGCTCCACRCATAACATCCCCATCTTTTAAAAAATGTCACATGGCTCTACTTTCTACAGATTGACCAGAAAACAAACGCTAAGTAAGATTTATTTTGAAACTTTGGAAAAGAAAATAAGCCTTACTGTGCTATATTGGCGTGCTATATTGAATAGCATTGTGAGACAGAGCTTCACATCAAACTTTCTGACAACAGGCGGCAGTGGGAGGGACTCCARTGACAAGTTGAGGCAGTGTTACTTAAGCTCTTTTATCCAAAAAACAAACCAGACATTCATGAATTGCTTTTGTTTCCTTGCACACAAGTAAACAAAGTTTTGGGAGGGAGAAGTAACGAATATAATAGAGTAGAGTAGAGTAGAGTAGAGTAGAGTAGAGTAGAGTAGAGTAGAGTAGAGTAGAGTAGAGTAGATCACTTGCCCCTGACAAAACTTCTCTCACAGAGCAACTTCACAGGCGGACTGGAGACCTCTGAGAGGTCTGGATTCATGAAAGCACAACCAGAAGAGATTATCTACATTAAAACAAACAAATAAATAAATGAGCAAGTTCAGAGAAGGTGCACCAAGATGGTATGAGGGATGGAGCAGCACCTCTTCCATGAGGAAAGGCTGAGAGAATTGGGATTGCTCAGCCTGGTAAAGAGAAAGCTCCGGGGTGAACCTAATTTGCCTTTCCAATACCTGAAGGGGGCCTGCAGGAAAAATGGAGAGAAACTATTTAAAAGGGCATATAGTGACAAGACAAAGGGTGATGGCTTTAAACCGAGAGCAGGTTCAGATTAGATATTAGGAAGAAATTCCTTAGTGTGAGGGTGGTAAACCATTGGAACAGGCTACCCAGCGAAGTTGTTGCTAACCCATTCCTGGCGTTCAAGACCAGGCTGGATGGGACTTTGAGCAACCTGGGCAGCATTCAAGGGCGGGTTCGATGGGGGTCTGAGCAACTCGGTCTAGTGAAAGGTTCAAGGAATCTTTACGGTCACTTCCAACTCAAGCCATTCTATGATTCTATATAACTATTCCCACGCAAACTCAGCCAGCAGCTCGCTCGGAGAAGACATGCCGCTCACTTACGTCGAGTGAAACATGGAGCCGTCCCTCTCCAAGTAGCCCTCGTAGTGAACCARCATCATGTCCCCCCACTTGGTCCTTCTGTGGCAGAGAAACGGCTTGTGCAGCACCTCCACCTTCACGTCGGCCGCGGGCGGGATCAGCGCCGCGCCCGCGCAGCGCAGTGCCGCGCACAGCAGGGCGGAGCACAGCAGCAGCACCGCCGCCATCGCCCCCGCCTCGCCTCGCCTCCCCTCACGGTGCCGCCATCCCGCACCCCGAGCCCGGCCGCTCCGTCCGACGTGGCAACGGCGCGCACCGCTGCCAGACCCGGCTCCCAACGGCCCGGCACAGGCGGCGCGCCCGCTGATTGGCTCTCCGCAGGCGAGCTCAGGCGGAGCCGCCGTCCATTGGGGCGTGCTCCTGTCCGTCTCCCAGCTCATCCAATCGGCAGGCCCAGACAGGAAAAGGGGTGGGCGGGCCGGGCGCTCCGGGAAGTCACAACGCCGGCGAGCGGGGGAGCCCCGCGGAGCGCGCGCACAATACAGCCGATCGGCCGCTGATTGGCTGGCGGCGGCCGCGAGGGCGCGTTCCGATTGGTCGCGAGAGGCCACCTGCTCTGAACATTCCGCGCCTGTTCCCCCTTCGCCGCCTCCCTTTTTCCTCTGGTCACGCGGGCCGCGATTCACAGCGCGGGTTGCGCTGACGTAGCGCCTCGGGGCCGTGCCGTGGCTGCGCGGCTGCGGCGCGCCCTGCGCTGGGAGCGTGGCGGCGGCG
>NW_026623285.1:2953308-3004584 GCF_030028575.1 Malurus melanocephalus
CGGCGGGCGGCGTGACCCCGCCGGGGGGCGGCCGCGCTGCATGGGGCCGGGGACCGGCCGGCATGGAGGGAGTGCTGTACAAGTGGACCAACTACCTGAGCGGTGAGTTGCTGCCAGTGCTCASCCTCTGCGGGACGGGCGCCGTCATCTTCTCATAGATGTATTATGCGAGTCTATACATATATTTATATATATCTTCACTGTCTTTGCTGGGTGAGGGTCAGCGCTGCCCCTTGAGCTCCCCGCGCGGAGCACCAGCCACATTGTCACTGCCCGGCATTTATCCCGGTGCCAGCGCCAGTCTGGGGTTCCCCTCGCCCTCCCCGCGGTAATGGGTTGGGATTTGGGATAGTTCGGATGCCCTGGGTCACAGCTGGAACAGCGAACTTCCCCGTTCTCCACACACCCCCGTGGAACTTTTATTGAGGCGACTCGGGGATTCGGGGGATTGCCAGGGCTGGGAGGAAAAGGTGTTGCCATTCAATCCCACTGGGGGGATTCGGATAAAAAGGCATGCAAAAAAAAATAAAAAAGACAAGAAAAAAGATGGAGAGGGGCTGTCCTGCTAGCTCTAGGCCCAACTTTTAATTTTTTGGGCGTTCCCGTGCCACGGAAGGCTTGACTTCCATGTCCGATTGGAAGCGGCCGTATGTGGCCAGGGTTTGCTCAGCAGAGGTTAAAAGTTATGGGGTCAGAAGCACTGCAGAGATGGGGAGCATCCAGTGCCACCCGTGTTCCTGTGGGATGCCCACTGTYGGATGCCTTGGAGTCGGGTGAGGCAGAGGTGTGTGATTTGGGGTTGCGGATGGGGTCTTGCCAGGTGCRAACCTCTCTGTGGTTTGTTGGAACCGTTTGGAAAGGTTTGGACAGTTTGGAACAGTTTGAAGGTCAGAGAAAAGTAACCACGACCACCTTGACATTGYCAGGTGAGAGTGTTTCTCGGTAGCGTATGTACGAGCGCTGCTGCCTTGCTTGAATTTTTTCCAGAGAGGCTGGAACAGCTGCACCTCYCTGGTTAGCTGGGAAAATGTAGGAAATCAAAACTAAACAAAGAAAAAGCTGAAGCACAAGCGGGTGCTGAATTCTTGTGGTTAGGATGGGAGGGCAGGAGTGATGCATGAGGCTGGATTTATTGCTGTGCTGGAAGATTGCTGTGACTTTTCCCCTTTAGGCAATAGGTGTTCTGGGATGAGAATCAAAATTTGTCAGGTCTCAGTGAATAGACATGGAATTTTTTTTATTGTTAATTATTTGTGAATGCTCTTGAATTATGAAGTCCGTGGAAGTAGGAGCAGTCATGCTTGCCTTTCCTATTTGAATTGCAAACTCTGGCTGTGATATTAGTTCTTTCYCCGTACTAAAAACACCTATGGTTCAGTTGATCTAAAGTTTTATGTGTTTTTCTTTGCATTGCTGAGATGCTGTGGTGTGTTTGGAGCCCTTGTGCTTGGTTKTGTGCCATGGGACCTGGGAATGTGTGTCTCTGGGAAGCAATGCATGTTGTAGACAGCTGGCTGGCATTTGACATTTTAGTGCCCCAGTGTGCCTGTGGTAGGATCACCTGGACTTCTGTTCTGATGGTTAGATGAAGGCTAGGAAGTATACCGTTTTCATAAAAATTCAATTTTCTTTTGCTAGCCATAATGATAAGCACTTCCAATCAAATTACCCTTCATGAAGAAGCATAATGCTTTGCAAAACTCAGTCTAAGTGAATGCAAACTGAAGGAAACTCTTTTCCTTGCATGTAAAATTTGCACCAGCTGAAAACTAGAAGAGGTTTTACTCTTAACAGAGAGAAAATCTGGGATGGAAGATTGAAGCATCTTTCTGATTTCTGTGTTGAAATGTGACTCTTCTAGTAAGTGTGATGGCCAAGGTGACTCTATACCTTTTCTTAGGTTGCAAAAGGTCCATGGTGTGTTGAGAACAATAAATTTGCTGTTCTGCAAGCTAACTGTTCATACTAGTGCTTTCTTTTGCCATAAAATGAAAACTTCCTGCCCTGAAGCCATTACGTTATAAATTTATGTGGAGATGCTAAACAAGATTCATTCTGGAATGYGGTGTTTATTGTAGCAATAACAAAGAGCTGGAGAGAGAGAGAGACAGGAAAGCCTCCTTTCAGTGATTAAGGGAAGTAAGAAGGTTCAACAGGYCATCCAGAGCTGTAGTTCTGCCAGTCTTCTGCCCCCAATATGTTTTTGCTGTTGCTCAAGGTTGACTAATCAGATGCTCTATAGTGTAAATAATGCACACAAAAAGCAGGGAAATTGTGTGTCATCTCTGTATGCCAGTGTGTGCCTGTGCTAGTAACACTGCTGGTATACACATGGACTGCAAGTACTTTTGGCCTTTCCTCCTCAGAATGAGAGATAGGACATTCAACAAAGAGCAAGGGTGAAACTGTAAAAAAGAACTGCTTTTCCTTCTTGCTGTGAGAGAGGAGCTGGTGGGAGTTTGTTGGTAATTGAGTCTTGTCTGGGAATTTTGGTTTTGTAATGTCTTATGTCATTGCCATCATGAGAGGTCAAATCCACATCAGCTCATTTCCTCCCAACTCTTGGGCCGGGAGCTGGATCTGTGTTGTGAATTACATGGTTATTGACAGCAAGAACGTTTCAAAAATAGGAAATGAGTTTGGCTTTCTGTGGGCAAAGGGCAAAGAAAGCACAGCATGATTGCCACCAGTAGAAAGACAGATTAGTTTGCCTTACTGCTTAAACAAGTTATCTTGTTTGTAATAAATTGCACTTGTTTGCTTTATATAGATTAGGATAAATCAAATCAGTATTACCTGGGTTCTGCTTGGAGGCAGGATTTTTCTTCTGGTGTTGATCCTGMACTCACACTGTAGTTTCTATGTGCAGGGTTTCCAGTGCTACTTTGGAAATCTCTGAGTTTAGAAAACTCTGATTTTTAGAGGGTTTTTCTCTCCCCTAATGCAGTGGCGGGCAGGTAGTGATTTCTCAGTGCGTTACTTTTGTTTCAGTTCAAGTGAAGTGTGCCAACTTTGGATCAGATATATATGCACACAGTTCTAGCCTATGAAAATCCATTGGGATCTTGTGTTTGAGGTGTGTGTCCTTTGATTGCTCTTGTCTATGCTTCCCCCACTAAACTGATTAAAACCTTAAGGGAGCAGGGAACTTTGCAAGCAGAATTATCGTTGTCATATAAAATGAGACAGCACTTTTTGTCTTGGGCAAATACATAATTCATCTGCAAACTTCAAATTATTAATCCTCAAAATCCAGAGCAGGGTGACTTAAATCATGCAGGCATGTAAATTGGCCTCAGCTGAGCTTACAGTCGAAGCATGTAATATGATCTTAAAAAATTCCTAGATTTCATCCTCTGCCAAAAGTCTCTATCTGGTGTTAGTTTTGTTTGGTGAAGCTTGTGGGGGCTGGGGATGGGTGTGGAACTATTTTTTCAGCRCCGCTTACTGTGGTAAGTTGGGGTGATAAAAGTGGTACTATATGCCTTCCCTATAGCTCCTCGGTCTGTTGCACTGCCACTGCCTGCAGTCCTGGCTGAGCAGGAACCATTCTGGTGTGGGCAGCATCAAAGCCAGATCCTGGCTGCAGTGTCATAGCGTGACTGATCTCCAGCTGGGAAATGCTGCTTGCGGGATGGAGAAAGAGCGGAGCTGAACTGCCCGTGAAGGCTGCTYTTTGCTGCTTGGAAACTGCCTCCCATGGGACTCTCCGACTGAACTCAACCTGCAATATGTGCTCTTTGTTAAGCATACCTTCTGATTTATAAAATTAATTGATTTAGTCTTTGGAATTTGCCTTGTAAAAGGCATCTGTGATTTTATTTTTTTTTTCTCAGGTTTATAGAATGAGTAAGCTATTGCTGAGAAACAGAGCATGGAGCTGGGGAATATCTCCCTTCAGTGGTGTGTGTGAGAGCTTTGGCACTTTCAAGTTGATTTTTTTTCCTTCTGCTGAAATGCAGTTCRGTTTAGATCTTCAGTGTAGGCACACACTCTACCTGGTATTGCTGGCAGGATTGCTGCTAACTCTGGAAGAGATCATATGGATCAGCTCTTGGCTTTGGGGTTCAAAGGCAGCTTCATCATTAGAAAGAAAAATGATGACTGCTTCCGCTGGCTTGCCTGGTATTTGTTACATGCTCCGTGAAATGGCTTTGATCACTTTTCTTTGCAAAGCTAAGCTTTTCCTGGTGTTTAAATATTCACTTCCTTATTTATTCTGAGTAATTCTGACCCTAAGTAATTAGTCTTCCTGGAGGCATGRTACACTCACCTTCATGCCGTCACTAGTGACGTTGCATCATGACACATACTTTAGTTAGATCTCACCATTTTCCCATATGTAATCATCCCCTCTCAGTTTATTGCTGTACTTTGCAGTCTTTTCAATTTATCCCAAGATACCAAGAGGCAGCACCAAGCAGTAAATTTCAGCTTTCATGTAAAACTTGAAATTAGTGTTGTCTCTAAGGATTCAGAATTCCTTAAAAATTCCTCTACAATTGAGTGTAGAGCTTAGGAAAATGTGAAAAAGCATTAATTCTTGGATCTGGATGCACATGATATTGCTTAGAATGTGTCTGTGTCTTGGGAGTTTAAGAAATCTGGCCTTTTGGGATGAGAGATATGTACACTTCCAGCTGGTAGCAAGTTCTGAAAATAAGTTCCTTTGTTTCCAGAGATGGAGGAATTAATCAAAAATCTCACACTTGGATAAAGATTTGGTTCTAAAAAGCTTTTTATAATTTTCCCCTTCATGTTAGCCTCTGGGTATAGTCCAAGTTCTGATTGTATAAAATTAGAACTCTGGCTTTTGTGGAGGTGGACCTAGACAGCTGAGATTTCTGTTGCCTTCAGGGCTATGGTCTGCCTTCTATTAATGGCTGTAGCTGCTCTCAGAGACCAGGTGTTGGTTTAGATGAATGCCTCAGTCTCAGCCASTTCTGGCTGGGTGAGACTTTTCACACAGGACACTTCACTAGTTAGTTAATTCTCTTYGGATTTTGCTTAATTGYCTTTGTRTGATTTGCCCTTCTTTCTCATGCTTTTCTTCCCTTTCCTTATGTATTTATTCATGCAGCAATCTTGCTTTTGTCCAGCCTTTTTGGAATTGAGTAATGTGCTCACAGTAGAAAAGTTTGAGGCTGCAGGAAGCAAAATCAGTGTCCCTTCTCTCCTCTGTAAGTGTTAGAGCAGTGCTGCAGAGTCTCGATGGTGCAGTGTTCCCTGCCAGGTATGCTGCAGTACCGGTGGCTCTGCATTCAGTGCCTCTGCACTGAAGTGAGTAAGTGATCACCGGGAATGGCTAGGTAGGASAGAAACCAAAGGTGTGGCTGTCTGATGGTGAAGAGATACCATCATGTGGTATCTGTGTGTGCTTACAGAAATTCAGTGTGTTGATTTAGTCTGGCCTGATAACCACCCCGGGGGTCAGAGAGAGAAGCAACTTGTTAGCCGGGGCTGGGAATTATAAACAGAGAAGGAAAACTCCCAGGAGCTTTATATGACTCAAATTAGTGTGTCTGAGCAATGGCCTGTATTATTGAACTTCAGCCTCCACCATGTTCCCCTCTCTGCCCTTCATCCTTTCACTGCATCCCCTTCAAAAACACCTGGTGCATTGTGCTCTCTGTGCCTTGGCTTGTCACTGCTATAAAATCRTTTGCAAACAAACCCAGTTGCCCTGTGATGACAGGATGCTTTTTCAATGCTGCTAACATTGCCCTMATAGTTGTGATTGAAACAAAAGTGGACTTTATGGAACCCCTGTGAAAAAAATCTTTGGGAGAAGGTCATTGTGTTAAAGCCAGTTCCAGCTGTTGCTTCCTTCWCTTGAACCTCTAGTGTCCCTCAAGTGAGTGCTTTAAAAAGTGGTAATGTTGTTAAAGTGCTAAATCTTTGAACTTCGTTACCTTTAGGGACTTTTGGTATTGATTCCTGCTGTTRAAATACACATAATCAGAGTAAAATTGCAATATGGGCGTTTCTAGAAGCTGCTCTCTAGGTGACAGGATAATAGCTCAGAGAAGAGGCATAGATTGTCACACACTGTTGGCTGCCTTTCTGCTGTCCCTCATGGATAAACACTCAAATTATTTTCCTATGGAATTAAGGCTGCAAAATGTTTTCCAGCACTTGGGATTGGCCTTCTCAAAATACTGGGAAGCCTTAGTGGCTGTATAGAAAAAGCAGGCACTAGTTTTGGACACAAAATGCTTATGCCAAGATAAACTTCTAATTGTATTACTTCTATTCCTTGAATGAGAAAAAAAGAGGAAAAGTTCCAAGGTTTGATCTGTGTAAGATGCTTTTTTGCTAATTGCTTTTCCTGACTAGAAACCTGGTTGAGTGGCAGTGCCTTTGCCCTACTAGAGCTGAGTTTTCAGCAGCTCTTGTCCAGCTGTCAGTCACTGACACAGCATTAGGAGAGGATGTGGTGCGTTTACCATTGGGAGATAAAGCTGTGGATGGTGGGACAGTGAACACATGGTGCAGTTTACATTTGCTCAGGGTGTGATGAAACTATGGATATTGCTTGTTCTCACTGTGAGATGGCTCTGACTATCAGGGCACCTCAGGGACATTATTGTGATCCTGTGCAGAAAAACAGAGATCCATCCTGCTCTGCCACCTGCAACTAAGTCTTGGATCTTGCCCTTGTTATAAGCAATAGGAAGGTGATGGAGGCTTTAASTCCTCCTATTAGACAGATGATGATGTAATGTGGAAAGTTCATAATTATCTCCTATCTGTAGTTACAGTGTGGATTAGGGTCAAAGAAGTCCAAGGACTATCTATTGCATAAGTTTTATAAAAACTTCTGAAGCTCAAGAAATTAATAAGCCTAAAGTGTTACATAATCCTCATGGACAGCAAGCAATAATAAAAACCTRGGTGTCTGGCCCTTATGCATTTTAGAAATGCAGCTGGAACTGGCGTCYCTTAATTGCAGCTTGTTTTCCAGGTCATCAGTTTGACTCCTCRAGTATGTAATTCTCCCAGATGGTTTGGCTTTGTGGATGTCTGACATGATCTACATGTCTTCAAATGTTGTTTTTCTTTTCTTCAGGCTTGACACTTTGGAAGGAATGCTGTCTGGAGTCTGAGTTGTATAACATTAAAGTTTGAATTATGTCCARATTTCAACTGTGTTATCAAGAAATGTCAAGTTTGTTCAGTGATAGCTACATCCAGTTTTTCGGAAGTGTTGTGGTGCAAGTAGGCAGATCTTCATTTCTGTGGAAACTTCTGGAGAAATAGTAAATCCTAGCAGGCACAGAYTGCTTAAATATCTGGTTTTGTAGTGGACCATATCAGATCTTACAGGTATTGCAGGCACTAACTGTAAGTTTCACACAGGAATACAATATGTACTTAAACCAGTGTCTGTGAAGTAATCTGAAATATCTTCACTCTCTTCTATGGCTGAGATCTTAATTTACCCATCACTTTTTATTGTGCTTTGCATTTTATTGGGGCCTTTTTATACATGTCTTTCCCAGAAAGGACAGTGTTCAATTTTTACTGCTAATGGCACAGTGCCTCTAAAATGAGATGTTGGAAGTATGAGCTCTCTCTTTTCCTGCTTGTGTCCCACCAATATAAACTGACTTAGTAAATTCTAATTCAAAGTTATGTTAATGCTGGCACAAGACCTTAAAAGGTTCAGCTTTACCTTTCCATATCAAGTGAAGTCTGAATGCTCRGTTCCAAAAATTGCAATATTCCTATGACCATTTGTGGGAGGAAAATAAYGCTGAAGAAGCCCAAGACTTGTGTTCTTGGAAGTGCCTAAGTATCTTTTTTCTGCTTTGTTTTTTGTTATGGTTTTTTTTTTTTTTCCCCTCCATTTTTCACTTGTCTACAAAAGTGAAGCTCCTGTAATTAAAGATTGTATCCTTGTGCAGTGCCCATGATTTGTCAGCCACATGCTATTTTTAGCTGGTTGTTTAGGGTAACCTTCCCATGGCTGCTGACTCAGTGTCAGTGAGTACCAGGTGGTTAGTGCATCTTCTGACAGAACCTTGCTGTGAGTCTTTTTTTTTTGTTTTTGTTTTCCTTTACAATTGTTTTGCTTTTCCTTTCTATTAGTGTAACAATTCTGCTCTGAAAATATATGTTGCTCTAGGCAAAAACTGTCTMTCATAGTCTCTTTAATACATATCTAATAATTAAAGAAGACTTGGCTTCTGCAGAGGTATACAGATAGTTGCTCTGTTCCCCGCAAAAGAACCCAAGAACCAGAAAAACCAACCAAATAAAAGTCTCAACAAAATCTATTRGCTCATAACATATTTTTAACCAGCCTCCAAAGTGATGGAGGCAGAGTGATTTGTRTGTTGGTTAATTGATTGCACTGCCTTTGATTGATGGGATGCAATTTGGTTGGGCATCAGCTGCAATTGTAAGCTGTAGGACCATGGCTGAAATGATTCATGTGCASCAGCAGGATCTCCAGACTGAATTAGAGGCTTGTATTGACTGTGGCACTGTGCATTATTTAAAGAATTGGTTCTGTGCCACTGAGTGTCTGAAGCAATTAACTGCTTCTCTCTGCTGAACAATCACTTCCTTTTTTTGTGAGTTCCCACATATCAATAGTGACTTTTAAGATAGTTTCTTTATTTTGGAGGCAAGACAAATAAAAACCAGTCTTGCTGATTTTTTTTTTTCTCAAATTCTCATTCTTGTGACTTTTTCCCCTCTTCCTATGAAATAAAGTGTTGAGAACACTTTGGCTTTTTTTATGTTTTTATATTCTTCTAGGAAATAATGTAAGAGATGTGGAAGGGTATGAAATAATATCTGTGTTTAGTTTGTTTTCCAGCCACCACACAAGGTTCAGCTATCTATAGACCAGAGTTGTCATTCTCCAATGTGATACCAGTCTGAGCCCAGCCTGGGCTCCTGSAGCACAGTGCTGGTTGGCAGAGCACTGGTGCAGGGGATAGCAGAAGTGAGGCCCCTCTGCCAAAATATCTAGGAGCCATGTGGCCCTCATGGTCTTGTCCAAGYGTTCTTTCCAGAGATGGTCTGCTGGCACAGTGTGGGAGTAGTCAGAATCGCAATCCATTGGACCTGGCYAGGAAAGCTTGTTGCAGCTCAGTAATGAAAGCTGCTTTTCTCCAGTGACGTTGCTGCCTCATTTCTTCTTAAGTTAATGAGCTTGTAGTTTTTAATTAGACATAAATGGCGGCTGTCAGGTCTGTTTGGCTTTATCTTTTCATACTGCTGTAGTGCTTCCAAAAGTAGAAAACAAAGAGAGTCATTTACTTCTAAAGCTGGGCAGCAGGGTGGGCAAAGGTGTACCCAGAACTACTGGTGTGGGTCTAGCCTTGTGTTTTGGTTATTCTCTGGGAAGGTATCCAGAAGTGCAAGTCAGTAATTTAAGACTGTGTTTTTCGTGGGCAGCACAAGGAGTTTCAAGAGCTGTTGAAACTGCTTCAGTGAAAGATGGTATTCAAAATGTTCAGAAATCAACAGATACACTTCTGTTTCCTCCTTCTATTGATTTTAGGAGATTCTTAGCTGTTGTTTTTCAAGATAACCTGACTAGCCTTTCCTTCAAGGGAGGAAGTCTTGTAATACAAGACAGCTGGGGCGGCTTTTGGGAAGAGTGATGAGGTGGGTTGAGCAGTGGTGGAAGGATTTGAGGGGTGGTGAGCTGCGAAGGTGGTTTTGGAAGAGAGAGTGAGTCAGTGATGCTGTGTTAGCAAAACTACTGAAAATGAYATATGGCATCTCAAGACACACACTGCTGTGTGCAGAACAGACATGTAGGTACCAGCAAGCGGGGTTATGGTGTACAACATCCAGGCCTGTCCACAAATCTTACTACTGCTACTTCAAAGGGTTCTTTTTCCAGGGGGACTGAGAATCTTTTGGGCCATATTTGCAAGCAAGTCCCAAGTGAGAGAGGTGGTGGAATTGCAGGGAGARGTGTAACTGAGAAATGAAATTTTGTTTTTCAGGTTGGCAGCCTCGGTGGTTCCTTCTCTGTGGTGGCATCCTGTCCTATTATGACTCCCAGGAAGATGCCTGGAAGGGGTGTAAAGGAAGCATCCAAATGGCTGTTTGTGAAATTCAAGGTAACTAAGATACAGTAACAGCTGCATGAAGTTTGTCCAATAATGTTGCAAGATGAGATTTCAGGTGACAAGAGCTATTTGCAGCTTGATTTCTCTGGTATGTATTCACAGTAATTTGATTTATATGCTAGTTTTTATACCGTAATATTTTGCAAATGTTGAGAGAACTACAAGCCACTAATATCTACATGGATATTCTACATGCAGGTGGGTTACTGTTTTTCATGAGCTATGGTGGCACATCACACAGCATCAAATGACCCCTTATAAGCACAAAGCTGAAGCTARAAACATGAATGATAAACTTCAGTATTAGGTCTGCTCAGTCGTACTGGATTACTCGCCACATCTTTGAGGTTCAATTATGGGCTGAAGCTTGAAAGAAGGGCTTGTCAGAAGATTGTGCCCTTTCCACAAAGGCTGTCAGATTATACTGATCACAAAACTGTCTTTTGTAGCTGTACACTCGTGTGTCCTGTCTATTCCCTATCTGGGAAGAGAAGTCATTAAATGGCAGTGAGGGAAGTTGAGACCATAGATTCCGCCTCTTTCATTACTGTTTGATCTGCCACTTAACACATSTTTTGGGATTTTTGGTTGGGCTGGAAGGGCCAAGGGGCTGGTCTGAAATCTCTGTTGYTTTCAGTTCATCCTGCAGATAACACACGAATGGACCTCATTATCCCAGGGGAGCAGTACTTCTATCTGAAGGCAAGAAATGCAGTTGAAAGGCAAAAGTGGTTGGTTGCACTAGGAACTGCCAAAGCCTGTCTGACTGACAGCAGGACACAGAAAGAAAAAGGCAAGGACACAGTTTGCTGGCACATACTGTTTGCTTTATATTTCCCCATCCTTTCCCTTGTGCATGTACAACTTCAGTGTCAAACCTGTGCTTCAGGCCTTTGGTGCTGCTGAAAGCTAAGCCATGTGGGAACATTAACTAGAAATCTCAGGAACAAATTCTCAGGGCAGGGATTTGAAAACTTCGGCTTTTTCTTAAACTATACTATATAAAAATCATTTGAAAACCATGTGCTGATGGGTTCTGTAAGTACAGTGAATAAGTAGATCCCTGACTAGGGGTCACTGGGATGCAGACTGTACAAGAATATGAGACCCCTGTCTTGTACGGCTTTCTAAATATGATGACCCAGCCTCTCACACCAGCTCTCTTGAGCTTTAGCCTTCCTCACACCCTTTCCTTCCATSTTCTAACTGGGCTGTCTTCTGCACTTTGACAATGCCTCAGCAATTAAGRAAAGGTTTGCACTGGGTTCCAAATCTGTATATTAGTATTCAGAAATTTAAATCTGATCACAGTCAGGCTGTGAACATTAACACACTTACCACTTTGCTTTCAGTAGCAACCTCACTTTCCCCCCAGTGAAAACCCCTCTTGCTTACAAGTGTGGCATTAGTCASAGGTAATTGTGAGGCCTTATGCCCTAACCCTGTGTAACCTCAGCACAGTGACTCTGCAGAAGAAAACAGCAAATTACTAGTGTCCTGAGCAAATGCAGGGTGTGCCAAGCACAAATTATTAGTGTCCTGAGCCAATGCAGGGTGTGGCAGGCACTTCCTTTCCCTGAGGTGAGGATTTACGTCTTCTSTTAACCTTCTGTGTTGTCACAGAAGGCTTTGCACCTACTGGTTCAAACTGAGTCAGAACTGCGCAGAAGATGCTTCTGTAGAGTCCTTCAAAAGTGGGGATCTGATRTGCAGTGCCTAGAAGCAGAAAAGAGTTTTATCTATAAAGTGACATACAGTAGCACAGGTTGAAAAGCTGCTGATGTATTTGCAGAACTAAAYCTAATAGTCTTATTAACAGACAATTTATTTTACAATTCAGGGACTCCAATATCAAAAACATTACTTCTGAAAAATCTCAGATTGACTGTTAGTCTTACTGGATTAGTCTTCTCAGTTCTGCTCTCTGTGTTTCTCAGTACAAGAAACATATGGACATACTGGAGTGAGTCCAGCAAAGGGCTGCTAAGATGATTAAAGGAAMTATCTAGTGAGAGAGCATAAAAAAGATGGAGCCAGAGTCGTCTCAGTGAATGAACAAGAGAAAATATGCATGAATTTAAGTACAAACCACTCCATTGAAGCATAAACAAAAATGATGAAGATGAGAGAGCACTGAAAGATTGCATAGAAGAGGTTGTCTCCATCCTTGGCATTGTTCAAAACCTGACTAAATCTGAGTAATTTGCTCTGACTCTGCTTTGAATGGGGGATTAGGACTAGTTGGTCTCCAGAGGTTTTTTCCAACCTCATCCATTCTATGATTCAAGGATATATATATTAAATTAATCCCTTTCTGTTGGACAGAATGTATCTTTTATATCCAGTGTTTTCATCCCTATCTATCCCTATCATCCCTTTTATATCCAGTGTTTTCGTCTAATCTATCTGTTTCGATAGATAACCCTATCTAAACAGTTCTGTTGCTTTCACCTTAAACTACTTTTTTAAAACAAAGAATATTATATGTAGCGCTTGTCCCATTTAAAAGGCCTGCTTAGACCAAATGTTATGCTTTGCATTGGACACGATAAAKTTAACTTTTCTTTGTTTTCACTTTCAGAGTTCACTGAAAACACAGAAGCCTTGAAGACTAAAATGTCTGAACTTAGACTGTACTGTAACCTCCTTGTTCAGCAAGTGCATAAAACAAAGGAAGCCAGCATTTCTGGTGTGTCAGAACCAGAGGTACAGCTCTGTTTTTGGTTGTAGACCACATCTGTAAAGTCTTGAGCATGTGAACTTCTCTGGGTAGCCAATGTGGTGCTCACTCACAATTATTTAACGTTGCAACCTCCTTCTGCAGAGAACCTGAGGGAAATAAAGCGYTCACACAACAGTTCTTTTTTTAAAGGGAGTATTCTTGTATTGTTGCAAATAACTTGCCCTTTGTTGGAGCAAGTAGCAAGTAGTGAGATAAGATCTGAAATCTATAATCGGGACAGTAACGCCTCTGTAGGTGATCATGTGTTTATAGTGGATCAAAAAAGTAAAAGATCTTTATAAAAAGATAACTTGCAAAAAGAGCACGTTTTTCTGCCTTTGAGTTATTAATATTGTGCTCAGCAAAACACATCCAAAACCCTTAAAAGGTAAAGAGATAATGCAGRCCACAAAAAAAGAGCAAAATTGATATAAATAACTGCCTGGTTAACCTCACTGAAGTTAAAGTTTCAAACCTTGTGCTCTTTCTGAGCCTCATTCAAGAGGGATCTCCTAAAGACAGTGATCTGCCCCTTGCTTTGAAAGAGAAATATGTGCAGAGGGAATGCACTTCCCTTGCTAAAGAAGCTGGTGTGGAGTTCTGGGATGCTTCCAATTGGAGAGAGGGGCCCTCAGGTGCAGAACAAGCAGGCAAAACACCTGAAGGTTAATCATTTGTATGTCCAACCCATCTCTGTAAAGATACCTGATACACTGTTTATGATGAATTAAAAGACAGTCTAGAAGCACGATGTGGTGTACCAATGACTAAAAAGCACTGTTAGAAGTTGCAGCTCACAGGTGTTGACCTGTAATGTAGTGTTTATCCCACTAATATTTATGCATCTGGGGGAAGACTCTCTTTCCCTGATCTTACTGGCATTTAACTGCAAAGATTTATTGCTAAAAGCATTTCAGCATCAATAAATCAGTTTGCAGAGATGAAGAGTATTGTGGTAATGTGATACTTCATTCTGCTTTTTTTTTCATTTACAGTAATTTTTTGTTCATGGGATTTCTGAAATTATTTTCTGCAGATCATTCTGCATCTATTTAATTAGTTTACTTTTCATTTCTCCTGTCAGTGGTGTTTCCTGGAATGCCATTGTGGAATACATCCAGACTTAGTATTTCATACACTTCTAACACCAGTAAGATAAGTAGCTAGGAGGCATTGATTTCAAAACACAGTCATACTGAGCTTGTTGTACTGAGAAGCTGGCAAGAGTGGTAATACTGCAAGGGGACATAGCCACAGTAATATGTGATGCCAGTTCTCTCAGCAGCTGACACACTGAATTTTAATTCATGTTAACCAGAAGTCACAACTCTAGCAGTTGTGGGCTTTRCAGACATAAGTTGCTCCAAATTGATCTTCTGTAGTGAGTCCATTTCTTCCAATTGATTTCTTTCCACAGAATGAGATTGATATGGGAGCTCTGTTGAAATCAACCTGTGACACTTTCCTGAAGACTCTTGAAGAATGTATGCAGATTGCAAATACTGCCTTCACCTCTGATTTACTGCACCAGACCCCACCTGGATCCCCAAATTTAGCAGTTCTCAGAACGAGCAAGGTAATGACCAGTATCATCTTCTCTGAGTCTCGGCAGGGATGCTAATGGGTCATTTTGTCAAAAGTAGGATTTGTAGAATTAGGGAATGCCTTTTTACCCATATCATAGCTACTCTGTTCTTTCTTGTGATTTGCAAGTGAGGTTGGGCCATTTTTTAATAAGCAGTGACCAATCTCTTAATGTCTAATGATAGGTGAAAGTTATTGAGCATTAACTTTCAGGGCCTGTGACACAGTGGTGTTTCACAAGAAGTCACACAGTGGTGTTTCAAAATACCTTGGCTCTACAGCAAGTTTGTCCATTGGGGAGCTCACAGCAATATTTACTCTGCTAAGCTACAGCAGTACTGGGTATGTGCTAATATGCCAGTGGGAGCTGATGTGTTTAGCTTTTTAATGACAAGGGCACTTTCTTGAGCCTTGGCTCCATCACTACATATTCAAAACTGGAGCATCTCTGTCAAACAGGAAGTTAATGTATGTGTAGGAAGGTAGATGCATGACTGCAGTGACTGCAGCTGAGAAATAAGATTGTTTCGCCATRCCTGATATCTAGCCTCATCTTTCTTCTGTTTTTTCAAAAGTTTTTTTTTATTAAATAAAGAGAACATTGCAAAGGGAACTCACTGCTTTGTTTCTTTTCCATAYGCTGTGTGGTGTCTCACTTGACACTTGCTAGCTAGCTTCTGAAAAAAAWCTGATTTTCTTTTCCTTCTTTTTTTCTTTACAATATTGTAATGGTGTAGCACCATTTTCACATTTGTCTGTATACTGCCTCCAGGTCAGAGAATTAGTGAGGGTTTTTTTGCTGGCTCCAACTTGTGTTTAATAAACTGTGAAGTTTGAGAAGCATGATGCAGTCTTCTTGCTTTAAAGAATATTCTCCCCCCTCCATATCTTTCAGGTAAAGCACTCTGTCTTGTCCAGTCACACCTCAACAGAAAGGTATAATAGAAGTCTTTACTGTCAATCTCTTTCTAATCTGTGTTTGGTAGTACCTGTTCTTTCCTTATTGTTACTCTGCTCTTACTGGGTGCAGGCAGAATTGTATCGCTCTGAACTGCCTTGGAAGCAGGGGAAACAAAAGGGCTCACCCCACTTCATGTCTCTTCTGTATCAGCTCTTTCCCCTTCATTTTTCTCTGCAGTCSTCTTGGTGTCTTACTGCTCAGTCACCAGCCAACTCTCCTGCTTCAGTCCTCCTTCCTGCATTTTAGATTCCACTCCATGAGCTCATAAAAATCATTGATGGTGAGCAGACTGATTTGTGGAGTAGGATGTATATTTTAAAGTGGTAATGAGGAGGTAGTCTAGAAGTTATAACACCTGCCTGTGATTTTCTTTTCTGTAATGGTATTTTTGTGATTATGTGCCTTTTTAATAAAGATCATTGTAAATAYACTTGAACTCTGCAAGCTGAGGTTGAGTCTTTAATCCTCTTTGCTRCAATAAGCTCCCTTATTCTTTTTATTATTTTAGACAAGTTCTTTTGCTTAGAGCAGCCTATGGCAGCCTATAACTTCTGTCAACCATTTTTCTCTACTGTTACTTGTGTATATTCACAGGAAGAAGCTTACYAAGCAGTGCTTTATACACGCTTATTCTTTCCCTTTCTTCAGGCAGATGGAATTGAACCCCTGTGAAAATGGCTGTATAAAAGCAGAAATTAACCATCAAGAGCAAACAGTTATTAAAAGTATGGAATGCTTAAACTTGGAAACGAGTGAGGGGAATGGTGATGTTTCCATTGAAGATCATGTAGCAGAGGATTTGGCAGGTACGTATCTGCACAGTCTTTATCCAGGATGATTATTCTATAGCTGTAAATTAAGGAAGGTGTAGGCTCCTTGTGAAACTGCTGACCCCTGACTCCTGGGAGAGGGGATATCTGTCTTTTAGYCTGATACCTGATCCTTGCAAGTTTTCACAGCACAGCTCCCGCTGCCTTTGTGGATGGCTAACTTGGGACTGAATTGGGAAGGAAATAAAAAATTCTTGTTTGGACGAGTTGAGGCCCTCCAGATGCTGATTAATGTGCGTAACAAAACAGCCTGGCRGACCTGAGCTCTCCTTGCACTGTGGACAGACATGTTGTTCCCTGATAGTATGTWGGGCTGCAGTGTCAGAAGGGGCCATGGAAGCTTTGTGTGCCTGTCTGGGGGGGCTTGAACTTTTAGTCACTCTTGATTGCTCTGACAAATGTTTAYGTAAAATTAACTATTTTTCTGCAGCTGAGTATCCTAGAAAGTATCTTACTTCTTCCTTTACCTTAGCAATAATGGGAAGCTTAGATTTGTGCATGACTTSAGTAAAATACTGTTGAATTAATTTGATATAAAATTCCCTCCAATGCAGTTATGTTGTTAAGGGCTGCTGAACTTAATTTGGATAACTGCTCATGTAACATTTTGCTCATCCTGTTTATTGGACTGTACTGTTCTCGARCAGTGGTTTTCTCTGCCTGGCTATCATTCCAAAACATAAATATGCAGTCATTGAGTCAGCAGAAGTTTATAAGCTCAAGTTAATGATAACAGTGACTTTACCCTTATGGGTTCTGTTTGGAGTTTTTCCCATTTTTGCAAGTTCCTGCAGAATAACACACACGTGTCACCGTTTAGCATAATATCTCAATCAAACAGCACTAAAGCAAGAATGTCAATTCAAGTCAAGTTGTTGGTGTCATTTAGCCACTGTTGCTCCTGTGAACAAAAGAGGCTACCCCCTGTAAGGTACACTCATTTGAGCTCCAGAGGTTTACTGTCAGTATGGGTTGAAATTAGGATGTGCAGGGCCATGCGTTTAGGATGGGCTGACCCAATCAGCTCATGGGCTTTGTCTCGCTGTTGGCTGTATCAGGGTGCTCCCTGTGACCCCAAGAGCTCTGCCCTGTCTTTCCCTCTCTCTCYCCTTTATTAAGAGCAGTCAGTTTTTAAAAGGGCTCAAGCACTTGAGTCCCATAGCAAAATTCTCTATGTCATTTAGGGCTCACAGTGTTTGAGTTTGACATTTCAGAGGACCCTGGGTTTTTGCATAGCACTACTGCATAGYCATTACAGACTTGGGCTGTTTCTCTGCTCCCAAGCCTGTGTGGCTTAGTGAAGGACAGATCAGTAACGTCACTCAAGTTCCTTGACAGAGAAAAGGAACTTCATTAACTTTGCTTGTGTGTGTCTGAGGCCATTTTTATTCTGCCTTGGGGATGATRGCTGGTCTCATTGCTCTTACTGGGTATGAAGGGCTTTTTTCACCCAGCACCAGGTTTATTCAGTGGTTCTGCAGTAGGGATTGCTGCAGGTCTGCTTTCAGGTGTCACTTGAAGGAAGAGAGTTCCTTGCAGCTTGATCCCTTCAGCCACAAGCTCAATTCCACTTCAGGTCTCTCTCTAATCCTCACTGACACTTGAAAGTATTCCTTTCCTGGAGCGACAGGTTCCCTGGGAAATCTTGAGTACTAGTTTGACAGTCTGGAAGCAAGATGGGCTGTAGCTATAGCTTGTATGTTGCAGGTGCTGTGAATCATTTTTGCTTCTTGACTTGTTCTCTGAAGTTCTGCATAAGGTCAGAAGGTCTTACCACATGTGGGATGTATAAGAAAGGTTTTGTCTTTCCTTTGTCTTCCTTGTATGTGAAACAAATGTACCCTATTGATGGCCCTAAAGAAGAAATAAAATAGACCACAGTGGGGAAGAGGYACCTGGAYCTTTTTCTGAGAGACTTTAAAGACRTTCATAGAAATCAGGGAGAACATAGCAGCCTTTGATGTCATACAAGTGTCCATCTAAAATTACCTRTCAGAAGGAGCAAACATCACTATTACTCTTTTGCTTTTGAAAACGCACTGTGCCACTTTAACAATACTGGGAAAGTTACAATTGTGTGAAAAATAATCTTCCTTTCAAGGAGATGAGTCTGCTCCCTGCTGCACCAGATCACTTATTCAATGCTCTCCTCCTCACAGGATTGTCCTTGCTGAGGTTGTGTGGGCTCACCTGTACTTCAGCCTGATGCTTGGTCTATCTGATTGAAAGAAATGGTTGGGGGGAACTGGTTGAAATGTGGTCTGAGCACCTAACAAACCTGTGGTGAGAGCTGGTGGTGGCAGGGATGCTTTTAAACTTTCATGATCCACATATCCAAGTGCCTTCCTTCAAATAGAAAGGCATCTTGATGAACAGGCATAACAATATGGGTATGTGACTGGTGTTTTTTGTGTTTCTTTTGTTTCCTATAAATGTTGAAGAAGATGGAGAAGACAAGCTGCAAGCTGTAGAAAGCTGTGGTGCCCACAAATTGCTGCAGTCGGAAACAAATTCTTTAAGTGGACTGACTCTATGTGAGGGAGAAAGAAATGAAAATGACTGTCCCACTTTCTTCAGTGTCATGAGCAATAGGTAGTACAGATTTCAATTAAAAGTATTATTTAAACTTTGTTAAGCCTTTAATTGACTTACTTTTATAACTTTTCTGTAAAGCTGTATTTACTGAGATCATTTACCAAGACTCCCTATAGCACAGTAATTGGAAAAAGATACCTTTTGTAAAATTAGCTGTACAGAGTGAAGTGGGAGGTGTTTTCTTGTTTGTAATTGCAAGCCTTGCTTGCACACCGCCCAGTGTGTGTCCTCTGCAGTCAGTTCCTTTAACGTAGTGAAACAAAAAACGTGTTGGTGGTTTCAYGTCTATAAATTTTACCTCTATGCAAATGACTTGGACAGGAAATCTAATTTTGCTTTTAGAAGTTACACAAAAGGAATTGTTCAAGTAACAATATTTTCTGCTTGTCCTGGACACCAGGTTCAGTGATATTGAGCTTCGGGAGGAAGAAGGCATACCAACAGAGGAGTTCCTGGAGTCATGTTATGCAATTGTGCCTGTTCTGGGTAAGCAGCTTCTTTTCTTCTRACTGCTTTTGACTGCTGCTAGCAGCAAGCAAAGTGGGAGCAGTTGCGTTGGAAAACTTGTTTCTTCACTGAAGTGATATAGTAGAACCAGTACTARCAGAATCAATTTGACTGGTTTCTTACCCCTTTGCTTTAAAGAGGACCACTCTCATTTAGATGGGACCCACATAAAAGCTGTTTGGGAATCTAGGTATCTGTATGGAACAGCAATTTCTCTCCCTCAAAAGAGCAGCACAGATCTCTTACAGTCTAGTACAGCTGGCAGCACACTGTCAGCTGTACTTTGATTTTTCCAGAGACTTTGATCTCCAGCTGGCACAGTCCCCCCGCCAGCTTGAYCCCTACATCCAACAGTGGATGTGAGGTCCCTGTGAGGACCTTTTGAAGACTTTTGAATTGGAGGTGAGAGTATTTTAACATCTGTAGCAACTGAGGTGGATTGGTTCTACACCAGAGAAAAACATCCGTTTGTCATTCATTTAGTATTCTCCTGCCATTTAGAAGGATTGTTAAATGAGTACATGAAATTAATTGTTACTAAAACATGGAAACTGGAAAAAGATAYAATTTTAAAATATGGCCTTTTTTTTCCCTAGACAAGCTGGGACCAACTGTTTTTGCTCCAGTTAAAATGGATTTTGTAGGCAACATCAAGGTAACAGCTTAATTCTGGCACTGATTTTTGTTTTTTAACCAAAATATCTATTTTAGATATTAGTGCTTAAGAATCTTTGTGGTAGGAGTCAATAYTGGAAGGCTATTTAATATTTGRTAATGTTACCATCTGTCAGATCAGWGCACTGAAATGCCCCTAATTCTGTTCTGACAGTACATGCTGTGTCTAATAAATCCAGTTGTGTGCAAACTTGTAAAATACTTGATTGACTGCCAAGTAAAGCATCTGTTACACCCAATGAATGTGACTTTCATTCTGAGCTGTATAGGTTATAAGTCATGATGTGATGTTAGCAATGTTGACTTTAAGCTGTAAAATAAATGGAGGATGGGGGAAAAAAACCCTTTGCTTATCCAAGAAGGAGGAAGTTACTGCTTTAAGAAACTGTTTCTCAGGAGACTGGGGCAGACCATGCAGGCTTGGTTCTTGTTCTGGAAGTAGTTTCAGCTTCAGGAGCCTTCCAAAAAGGTTTGAAATACCAGTTGTGAGACAAAATGTATTCATAGTGAGGCTTTTAGTAGCATTTTCTTTCAAGACAAAAAAAAAAAAAACAAAAGCAAAACGTATCTTCTGAGTGTATGCTAAGGAGCATTGTATCCAATCAGATTCGTTTGGATGCTTATCTTACAGAAGGTAGTAGCCACTGGAAAACTAAAAATAGCAAGAGAAAAGAATGCTATTTCAAAAAATAAAACACAGAATATTTGTTGTAAGTGATAAACAGCTACTCCTTTTACATAGAAGAAAAATCTGTTTTTTCCTTATATGTTATCTCTCTTATTTGTGTGTGGAGTGGTGTATAGAAACTTGGGARTAAAACCACATCGGCATGCTGAGGACTGCTTAGTGTAATTGAGAGTTTACATTTTAGCAGTGGTCAGAAGATAATTTTGTTTGTAGTTGAAGCTCTGGGCAAATGGGACCTTGCTTACTGAGCAGTTTGAGTTAACTTTTTTCCTCCAGTGGGGAGGATATCATGTGAACTTCAAGCATTTTGTTGGACAGAAATGGTAGTTCCCATGTAAATTTTTGACTGAGATGCTTTATTTTGGTTGTGTTAGCCAGATGTGTCTGAGATGTGCCCTGTTACAGCCTGCTCAGTGTGTGATTCCTTGAGAAATCTGTAGTAGCTCTTAGCAGGAAAGAGTCCTGGTAAATGGGTGGTATTTATAGGACAGGCCCCTGTTTGGTGTTAAATACCTAAAGCTTTGCCTATTATATTTCCAGAAAATAAACCAGAAATTCATAACCAACAAAGAAGAATTTGATACCCTTCAGAAGATCGTGCTCCATGAAGTGAACGCAGGTGTAGCACAAGTTAGAAACTCTGCTACAGAAGCTCTCTTGTGGCTGAAAAGGTAATGGCCTTRGATCTGCCTGCACTGTCAACTGCTGGTGCAATGAGGGGCCTTTCACCAGTGCAGGCTTATGTACATGGAGTAGACTGGTTATGTTCCATAGGCTGCATCAATTCAGATTGGCCAGGTTCAAGATTAATGTGCTGTCTGTGGTTGTTTCACTGCAACTTTGCCAAAAGGCCTGAAAAAATATCACAGGCAAACTTTTTTTACTATAAAAGTGAAGTTGCAGTGAATGACTGATCTCAGTGGGCCAAGGCATCAGGCAGATGGTTTCAGGCTGCAGCAGAAATATTTGGCARAGTGTCTTTACTTTGGACTGGGGGAGAGGTGGCTGCATTTTTTTGTTCAGATTGACAATGGTTCTTAATTCTTAGTTTTATTGCACTCTGAGTTGTATTGCAACTTTGGAGGCTTTGTTGCACTTTGTGTTACTTTGTTATAAACATAATTTTTTTTGTATTTCATGGGTTCATCCTGACAGAGGCYTAAAGTTTTTGAAAGGGTTTTTGACAGAAGTGAAGAACGGGGAAAAGAATATCCAAACGGCTCTGAGTAAGTGCCAGTTGCTTTATTCCTCATGTGCTTCTCAGTTTACATATTTGGCTACTTTCTTCCTTGTTTAGAACCTTTATTTTCATTTCTTCAGTGACTGATGACGCAAATAGTCTCTAAGACATAAAATTTTCAAAAACTGCAGGTTTTTTTAAATGCATGCCTTGAGGTGGGTTACTAGATAACTGGTGAACRTTAATTTATTAGCAGAAAAAATTCCTCTAATTGGCATACTTTTGGCAGAGGAGACAGTCATATCTTAGGGAAACAAGTGCTTTGACTCATTCAAATTTCTCTACTGGTTTGCAGTGGGAGTGCTCCCAAATGTATAATTGCTGTTTTGTTAGTTTTCTAGTTCCTTGTGTGATTGGCCATTATTCTTTGAAATCACCTCTTTGCCAGTACAGCTGTGAATTGTCTGCATCAATTAGAAGGGCAGTTGTAATGGAGAAGAAGGATTTTTTTCCAAGTACACAATTGGTGACACTTACTTTGTCAGGCTACTGGCCCCAAGTACAAAACAAAATACAAACCCCCCATAGACTTAACTTGGTTACTCCTAAGTAAGACTCTCTCTATATGCACGCAATCTAATGTTATAATAATCCTTTGAACCAATTTTGAAACGGCTTTTTTTTTAAAGCTTTTTATTTTAGTTTCTTTTGCACAGTGAAGCAGTTGCCTTATATGATTTGTAAAAAGAAACTATTACACTGAAGCATGTAGCAGCTCTTGGAAGTGAGACTGTAAATACACTGCTACCAGATGTGATTGTTAAACACCATGGAAAGTCAAGGCACTTAGTTGACCTTCTGAGTCTGAAGGCTTCAACACTGAATTACTCTTTGAATTGCTTTGTATCTGCAGCTATCATGCTGCTGGCTTTTCCCCACTTTTTCATTCCCTTTCTTCCCCTGAAAAGCTATTCTCTATCTATATTGCCAGYGCAGCTTTGGTTTGCTGTTGAAGTTTCACTCCATACAGTATTTTCTCAGACTTTACATTTGCCTTCGTGTCTGTTAGAACACTTACTCGCCGTGGATGAATGGAAGGAGTTTTGACAGCAGAGCTGAGACCCCAGTGTAGAAATCCCAAATCTGTCATCTCCTTTCAGTCATAACTTCAGTACTCAGAAACAGCCATTCTTAACGTTTAGTGGCAAGAATATACCCTCAAATAGTCATTTCTAAGCTCTGCGTTCTCTTTGTGATGCAAACTTAAAACTGCCATATATACATATGTCTTGGTTTGGGTTTTTTTTTCCTTTAAGACAATGCTTATGGAAAGACTTTACGGCAGCACCATGGCTGGGTTGTCCGCGGAGTCTTTGCGGTAAGTATTTATCTTGGCTGGGGGTYTTGTTCATGTGATCTTAGGTTGTGTGTAATTGATAAACTGTGTTAAAATTCTAAACATTAAAATGAACAGATTCCTTTGCCAGACCTTATTTTCAAAGTGAGGATTGGGGTTTTCACTCTGTTTAGTACTGGACTTTCAGGCTGGAGCCTGCTTTCTAGAGTTGACACAGACAGATTGCACTTGCATGCACAGTTTTTTAATTATGTGTTTTTGAGCACAGTCTTGCAAGGCTGTTAGATGATAAAAAGAAGGTTTGAGGTTTCTTTTTTGAAGAAAAGATTGATCTCTCTTTGAATATGGTGAGCATTCAGAAAGGGTTACCAAAGTGCAGGGAGTTGAAGTGGAATATATTGGCTAGAGGAAATTTYTCGTCCTGTCTGGCAGCTCCCCCTTGTGTTTGTCAGTGGAAAATTATCACTGAAATTACAAAAGGAAAAAGGAAAACCTCATCCAGGCAATCATGACTTTGACTGAGAGAAGCAGAAATATTGGAGAGAACCTTCTAAAGAGCATTTTGAGAATTGTGTGCAACACTGCGTTGGGACTCCCCTAACAAACTATACTTTATTTGGGGTTTGTATGTAATTAATTCCTAATGTATTAAATTTATTTATATAAAATATGCTGCACAGACACTTTCTAAAAATCATCTCTGAAGATGTTTTAAACTAGGAATCTACAAAAAATAATAGCAAATAAATATTTCAAAAATTTAACCTCCCTTTTAGTTAAAATTCTTAGCACATGCATGTACACAAAATGAAAGCTATGCAGTCTAAGTGCAAAGAGGGAAGTCTTAGAAGCTTTTCGTGGCTTTAGTTGTTTCTTTTCCATTTCTGTTTTGCAAATCTAAAATCTTTGTTTCCTCTCCCAGTTAGCTTTAAGGGCAGCTCCAACGTATGAAGATTTTGTGGCAGCTCTGTCTGTAGATGAGTGTGATCCTCAGGAAGAAGCATTTTACAAAGGAATGCAGAGGGACCTCAACATTTACTTACCAGCCATGGAAAAGCAGCTAAATATCTTGGACACTCTCTATGAAGTACATGGTTTGGAGTCAGATGAGGTGGTATGACTACAGCGAGACCACATCTTAAAAATTCAGGGACTKTGTCTGTTAAAGATTTCTTCCATTTTGGTTTTGGGACATTGTTTCTGTTCATTGTATATTTTCAGATGGGAAGGGGTTTTGAGTGTTTTGGGGGAAGGGTATGTGTGATTTTCATCTTTTTGTTACGCTTGTGTTGCGGTTAAATGCGGAGGTACTGTCTCTCTTTGGGTCTTAACTATGTCTGTGATGAATGTTTTTGACTGTCTCTTCTGCTTGTGCACTTCCTCTTCACCTCATAAAAGTAACAGAGCARAATTTGGCCTTTGCTGCCGTACCTGAGGAGAGACCTGCACATGCAGCAGAGCTGTTGGGTTGTCAACACGGCACCCAGGCAAATGCTGCTGGCTCTGTCTCTCCCATTGCCTGTGCCCACTCCCTGCCATGGTGTAGGAGGATAATGAGAGTTAYTGTTACTCTGGTAGCAGAGGAGAAGGACAGCTGAAAACCATCTTAGAATGTGGTTAGTTCATCCCTCAAATTGGGTTGAAGCTTTTCAATGCAAATAGTTAATATATTTGCATTGCATAAGTATTTATTAAGCATTTTAATCCAAATATTACAGAGATCTTCACCACARGTGTATGTGGCTGGTGGTCTGAGCATCCCCAAGATCTAGCCTTTGAAACAGGGTGTTGTGTTCCCTGACCAGCTCCCGGGATGTAATATGGCTTCCCTGCCAGCTCCTGCTAGTGGACCACAAGTTTGCTGCCATAGACTGAGCCCAGCTTATTTCAACAGTGCTTTACACAAGCATTTGAAAATCACATTCATTATCCTGGCTTATTAAGGTTTAGGAGGGGTTTTCTGGTTTAGGTTTTAGGAGTTTCTTCAATCAAATTCATGCAAAACTGTAATATTTGCTTTCAAATTGAGTACAGCCAGCAGTTTGAAAAGCAGATGTCATTAAAATCCTTTCTAGACTGTCATGGGCAGAAACTTCCTGAAAGTGGACATTAAATGAGTGAAGTGTCGGGGAAGATAGAATTTGTGATGGAGCTATTATACATTGAACAAGTTACAAATCTTGAATTTTGAAACTGTTTGGAAGTGACTGAAAATTAGGAGAGTTAGATTTGCCCTTTTTCCTATTTTTTTGATACAGATAAAAATGTGTTCCTTAGCATTGCTGCTATTAAAAATAATAAAGTCCTTTTAGCTGGTGATATGGTTAGGGACAAAATTTATAGTTGTGTTGATGATCAGTAGGCTGTCTGTGAATTACTGACTCCCATTCAAGACATAAGCAGGTCTCTGGCTTCAGATGGTCTTTCTTTGTACAAAGAGCTGAGTTTAACTCACATGTGGGAGGGGAGAAGACTGTGCTGGTGAGGTACTCTGAATTAGTGAGTTTTCATAAATACAGAAGACAGTGTTGCCATACAGAAGTAGTGCTGTCTTTTGCTAAGCTAAAAACAGTGCTGTCAGTAAAGTGAATGTACTGCAGACCTGCTGCCCTGCATTGCTCTGTGACAGGAGCCTCTGCACACTGAATACTTGATCCTTTCTAAAGAACCTAGCATTGTGAGCTTTAAGAAAAGCATATGATACTTGAAGAAAAGGCCTAAATCAGACTTACTGTAATAAAAAAAAGATACCAAGACTCTAATGAGACATTTCATAGAATCATAGAATATGCTGTGTTGGCAAGACCCAAGGAATCAGGATCATCAAGCCCAAYTCCTGGCCCTGCATAGATCAGCCCAAGAATCCCACCATGTGCCTGAGAGCATTGTCCAAGAGCTACTGGAACCCAGACAGGCTTGGTGCTCTGACCATTTCCCTAGGAAGCCTGTTCCAGTGTCCAGTCACCCTCTGGGTAAAAAACTTTTATCTGGTATCCAACCTAAACCTCCCCTGACYCAGCTTCRTGTCGTTTCCTTGAGTCCTGTCACTGGTCAGGAGAGTGAAGAGATCAGTACTTGTTCCYCTGYRTCCCTTCGTGAGGGTGTTGAGACCACAGTGTGGTYTCTCCTCAGTCTCCTCCAGGCTGAACAGACCAAGTGATCTCCTCATAAGGCTTCTCCTCCAGACCCTTGACCATCCTTGTGGCCCTGCTTTGGGCACTCTCTAACAGCTTGATGTCTTTTATACATTGTGGCACTCAAAACTGCCCCCAKCACTCGAGGTGAGGCCACCCCAGTGCAGAGCAGAGCAMGACAATCCCCTCCCTTGCCMGGCTGGCAGTGCTGTGYCTGATGCCCCCAGGACACAGTTGGCCCTCCTGGCTGCCAGGGCATCTGCTGGCTCAGATTCAGCTTCTCACTGATGAGGAACCCCCAGTCTCTCTGCATTGCTGCTCTCCAGCATCTCAATTCTCAGCCGATGCACACAACCAGGATTGCCCTCTCCCAGGTGCAGAATCTGGCAYTTGTCCTTGATAAMTTTCAKGCAGTTGGTGATTACCCATGTCTAATTGGTCAAGGTCTCTCTGCATGGCCTTGTGATGTCACCCAAGTCACTACAACCCCTTGTGCCTGACCCATCAGTTGCTCACTGATCATGTAACACGGTTCTTGAGCGATGTGCTGGACGTCTTGTCCAGAARGATACTGTGAGAGACAGTGTCAAAAGCTTTGCTGGAGTCCAAAAAGATGACATCAGCTGGCTTTCCTAGATCAGCTAAGTGAGTTACCCTGTCATAGAAGGAAATCAGTTCCCACAAGCAGGACTCTTATGAAGCCATGTTGGCTGTGACCAATGGCTGCATTGTCTCTTAGGCGTTTTTTTAATACCTCTCAGAATAGTCCTTTCCATGACTTTACCAGGCACTGAAGTGAGACTGTCAGGCCTTTAGTTTCCAGGGTCCTCCTTCCCTTTCATGAAAATCAGGACAATGCTTGCCAGCTTCCAGTCAGCTGTGACCTCTCCCAGTTCCCAAGAGACTATTTAAATAGCATGRCTTCTTGCTCTGTCATCTTCTCTGAGTTTTACTGGTCTGTAGTTCCTMGGTACTCCAGGAGGGATCAGAAGGAATCAGGAGCTTGGTTTTCAGATTTTCCTTAAGTAGTATATGTGTGAGTACAAAGACAAAACTTTTGACCAAAGCTCTATTCAATTATTTCACTACTCACAGTCTCATAGTGCTAAAAAGGAAGCAGAGAGCCTTTGGGATTAAGTTGTCTGCTGCTTTCTAAAGCATGAATCCAGAGAAATCACCCCTGTAGTAGAACAATCAGCTTTCCACCCTGTGTGATTTCCTCAAGGTTTTCAGCTGTTCTGTGGGAAACTTCACTCTGAATGCTCTGGAAAGATAATGGTGACCACATTTCCACAAAATATCAGGTTATGGGAAGACCAGAAAGAGTCTTCTCAAGAAGACTTTCTCTTCTCAATAAATTAACAGTCAATCATGACAAAAATTGAATTCTGTTTTGCTCTTAAGTTTTTCCAGTAGCAGGAAAGCATATTCAGCTTAGAATATTTGGAACTATTTTGTGGGGTTTCTGTTTTAGTTTGTTTTTTAACTAGCAGGAGGACCACTAGTTTGGCAGGTGTGCATCAGACCCAGTACATGTTTCAAGAGGTCAGAAGGCTTTATTTTGTAGGCAAAGAACAGCTTTATTGGGCTATTAGCTCAAATTACTAACTTCTACCATTTTTCTGTAGTCCAACAAGCAGGGAGTGTTCCACATTACATATGCTCTCTTCAGCATGGCATCCTGCCTCAGAGCAGGCTTTCTCATCTTGCTCTTCTGTGTAAAGTTGTTTTTTTCTGAACTCTGGAATTGGTGCTTGAGAATGTTTTTAGGAGACCCCTCTGTCTTTGTTAAACAGGGGCCTTGCAGAGAAGGAATGGAGCAAGGTCTCCTCGCCTTCAAAACTTGCACTTCACCATGCRCTGCTCTTGCAGGGCGTTGAGCACTTCTAAGACTTATGAATGCTGTCTTTSCAGTCAAACCACCCCTGAGAAAGAAACCCATGCAGCATGTTGCAGAGCTGAACTCCAGGTTAAACCTCTCAGGATGCAATAGAACAGATCACCAAGTGGAAGCAAATGCACTGATAAACARCTCACTGTATACCTGTGATGTCAGGCAAGCAGAGACGATGGCATTTCATTAGAATAATTGTAGAGAACAAGCTACTAACTTTTGGCCTTCAGATTTAGAATTGGAGAGAAGGTCAGTGTTTTCTGTTTCATTTGTTTGGTTTGTTGATTAGTTAGGGTTGTTTTCTTTGTTGTGTTTTTTTAATGACTAGCATTTATGAACAATTGRCCTACAGACTGGTAGAGATCCACATGACTCTCAGAAAACAGCACCCTGGCTCTGTATACTTTACATGACCTGCTTTGGTTTCTTAAATTGCACCAGTCTAAGRTTTTGCATCCCTTTCCTTCAGAAAYGCTTTTGGCTGTTTCCTTCAATGTCTAACAGTTGCATATTCTCAGGGATTTTACTTATCCAAGGTGAAATAAGAGTAATCACAGCCTTACCACAGGGGAAGTAAGGCTGCTTTTTGTGAAGTTAGTGTAGCTGAGCACAGAAMTCTGATACAGCATCTGACACAGTCAGTGTCCGTCCAATGTGCATCCTTGCTGCAACATGGTAAATCCCAAAGCAATCTGATAGAAGTGCTACCTAGTACTGAATAATTGCAGTCAGCATATTTGAATAGAGATCATGAACACATCTTTGTTATGTAGAGTCATTGGCATTAGAGCAGAGCTCTCAATTTCACTTGAGTTCTGTTAGCAATCAGACACTTTATTTTGTTGTTTTTTTTATTGAAACAAGCTATATCTTGGAGCCCCCTCTGCTATTTTCAGATACCATACTCAGTTCCATATTGAAGTTCTGTGGCATTACAGTTATAGAATATGAACTACATACTCAAGTGCTTTAGTGTAAACGTAAGGAATCATTGAAACATCTGTCTCTACACTATTGTGCTGTGGGTCTCCGTTTAACAGATGCACTTAAAGTTAAGGGCCATGTACCTTCACTTACAAGCTTTTTGTAAAGCATCACCAGGATTTAAGTTAAAGCTGTTAGCTTTTAAAATGTTTCATAGCTTGAAAGGTGTCACTTGGTTGGCTGGACATCTAAAAAGTATGCCCAAAAGTATGCCCCCAGTTGTTTGCAGCCTGCTTTGGCAAAGGGATGTGGGCCATTATAGAAAAAGTGCTATGTATGTCCATATGCTGGATCTTCTAACCCTTTCTTTTCATTATGATTTCAGCTTTTGTGAAAACCTTTTAGGAAGCTTAAACTGCCTTTCAGACACCAGGAAAGATCATTAGAATGTCTCTACCTGGCTGTCTTGACCTTTTTCCCCCACCTGTTCCTTCTTTTCTTGCGTTGTTATCTGCTTTGCTATCAGAGCTTTTGCTATCAGAGCAAACCAGGATGTTTTGTAACAGATGCAAATATAAACTTGGAAAATCAGACCTGAATTCTTTGGCAGGCATTGTAAATTGAGGCACTTCAGACTTGGGAGTTCTGCCTCAAAGGAATGAAAGCACAAGGTTTTTTGGTTTTGTTGTTTTATTTTGTTGTTTTAATTTACTTTATTTTTTTTCCTTTGCCTGCGTGGTGCAGATAACAGAAAAAAAGGGTGGAAGTAACTGAATTTGTGCCTCATTGCTRCCTTCTGTAGCCCCCTAGTGAACAAACTGCAAACTTCTGCATGCTCCAAGCAATATAAAACCTCCCACATACAGGAGGGGTGTCATAGCGCACTTACTGGCTCTGAGCAAACCCAGGTCGTAGCTGATCCTGCTCACAGTTGACACAAGCTTTTAAGCACTTGCTTTGAAGTTAGGACATAGGTATATGCTTCACTTAAACACATGTACACCATCCCACTGGCATGTAGTTCTTCAAAATGCAGTCTTTGCAATTTTTAATATCCCTTTCTTGGTGTAAGATTTCTCCCTCCAGATGTGCTAAAGGTGGATTTGTTAAATATGAAACTTCCTTGGTTTCATTTCCTGATTTCTGCTTAATATTGACTGTCTTTTGCATTTCAGCAATCAAGGGGTCCAAAGCTTGTTGATTCTTTTATTTAAAGCCATCTTGAAAGTTTGAGATTTATGTCTACTTGAAACAAAATTAGTTAATTGCATTCCAGAATACAGAATTAAACTGAAAACCAAGGCAGCTTGCTTTTATGCTTTCYTTTCCTATTTTCTTTTTTCAAGCCAGTTTTGGGCATACATTTTATCAATGTCAAGCTAAGCTTAATGTAAGTTTTACTTTGCATACTARAATACATACATAATGAATTACATTCAAAGACAAAGAGAAGGTATATTGCCTCACACTTCAAATTTACTGAATTTTAAGGGCTTGTTCGTGCCCACCYGAGTCACCTCTCTCAGTGTAAGCTTTGCACAAATTGTGCTGTCATAAACAGTTCAGTCTGAAATACTCTGAAGTTTCCAGTGTGCATCATCTCTCAAATCATTCAGCGTCTGTCTCTTCTTTTGGAGCATTGTTAAGACTTTTGACAGACTTTTATATTATTTCATTACAATAAACTTATTTTAAATAAGCATGTTTTAAAATCTCATTTTCTCCTTGCATGGATTTTGTTTCTTTTATTACAATATAGGGCCTAAAGTGCTCTTCAGGACTGCRTCTATYTATGGGTACTGTGTGAACAGTCGRAAYCAGTATGTTTCTGGTTCACAGAAACTGCCTGTATGTATCTTTGTATGAAGAATGTTAACACACATGAAGCCTGTTTAGATTGCGAGAATAAAAACTGTGTCTGGCACATGGTTGTGGGTCCTTGGCCAGTGTAAATGTGTGAACGTTGTAGTTACAAAACCCAGCTGGGCAGTGTGAGAGGAATTTGTATTTTCAAATTACATGTATTATTTGTCCTATGACTTGTATCCCTTCCACAGAGATTTGAGACTTCAGAAACTCCTTTGTGGTCATCTTGAAATGCAGATGCAGACTGGTGCTCCTTAATGTGGGTGTAACGTACTCCTTTCCTCCCACCTTTCTTTCTCCATCTAAAGACAGCASATCTGTGACACCCAGTCATGTCTCTAGCAAGAGCAAGTCCCTCTGCAAAGAGGCATTTTGGGCAGAGGCATTTTGGGCAACTGCAGAAGAGCAGATGAGACTGAGCCCTTGCCTGTGCCTGTCAAGGGGGAGGATGGGGTGCACGTATCCTTTTGGCAGCAGCTGGAGCTGCTGTCTCCCATGGGATACAGGAGGCTCTGTACCCTTCTAATTGCRGTTGACCCCAGAGCATCAAGCTTGCAAAGGCCAAGCGTTGTGTTTACTTCAGAGAGGACAGAGCACGAATCATCATCCCCTCTGCAAAATGCCTCGTTGTCCTGAGCAGCCAAACACCGACCAGCAGCACTGCAGACATGTTCTAATAGAAATCCCATGCACAAAATGTTATCTTCCAAGCAAATGCCACCTCACTGCAACTTCACTGCTAAGGAAAAGCGAATCTATGCCATTACAGGATCCCAGACAAACTGCAGAAAGAGCTCCAGCTTTGAGAGTTTGCCATGTTAGTAAAGGTCAGGGGCTGTGACAGTGGCTGCTAAATGCCCGTCTCTGCAGGAATCCATGGTTCAAAATAAAAATGATGTGCTGAACATGGAGGGTTCATTGGAGCACACAAGTGCTGCTGTTAAAATGGGAAGGTCAAAGAGGACACATWAAATTCAGTAATGACCAAAATATCCATTACTGGTTTTTTCCTTAGGGTTTTTCTGTATGGATAAAAACTATGTTTTCTGGTTTTAAGAGGGAAAGACAGTGCAATCTCAAAGCACCAAAGCTATGACCAATGCAATGAGGCAGAGTGAAACCTTCAGTGGGCTGGTTTCTTTTTATCCCAGATGGAAACCCTGCTACTCTGTGGGCAGCGTGGGCCTGGCGTGCAGTTTTGCTGACCTCTAGGAAATAAAAAGCTAATGAAATACACAATATGAGACCATAATTCAGCACTTCCACAAATCTGGAGTACAGGTTTTAACCATCAGTTCAATACCTTTGTCCAAAGTTCTTCCCTGAATTGTAGCCATGAGGAGAAAAGTTTWATCATTGGAGAACTGGTAGAATAAGAATCAAGCACAAGTACCAGGACTGAGAACAGGAATTGAAGGAAATGCTGCAGTACAGCCTCTTCCAGACATTGGTGCATCCACACTTAAGTGTTTGTCCATTGGAAAGCTTTTGTCTAAGATGTTACCATGTGTTTTTTCCTAATATTTCAATACATTGACCCAAATATATTTCTTAATGGTCATCTATTCCACTCCTTCTGTGTCTAACACAGGTTTTAGATTTTTTTCTTATGTGTTGCCATTAAAAAAAAAATCAGCCTTAGAAAGCTTCCGGCTCCCCTGCCCTGCCCCTGTAAGGGGATGATTCCTAGGAGAAGCTGCACTGATGGCACTGCAGGCTCAGCCCCCAACTTTGGGGATTAGGGAAAAAGGCTTTTCCAATTTTTAATGTGTTCYTGTGTTGTCCTAGCCTTCACCTTTTACCAGGTTGTATCTTTGCCGGTGTTCTGGCTTGCAAGGTCTGGTAAAATTCCTCCAGGGTCTTTCATTGTTTACCCACGGCTTTAGGGAGGTGTTCCATGAGTGCAGGAGTTCTGCCTGCAGCAGCAGGAGCTGAAATTGGTGATACTCAYATCCTTCCAGAGCTGTCAAGGAGATTCATCAAGATGCTGCTTCTCCCCTGGGTCGTGGTGCCAACCAGCAGCATTTGGCTGCTTTCTCTGCCTGTACCTCACYGCTTTCAGCAAGATGCACTGGTGTGTGGCCTGTGCAAAGTCCTTCAGCAATGCCAAAGAGAGAGCAGCTCACTGTTTTCCCAAAATCAACCAGATCTGAGACTTAAAAATGCATTTTGCATCGATTTGTTTGTACCAGGACTCCTGCTCCAGCTATGGCTTTCTGCCAAAATAATTTCCAATCAATTTAGCATCTGTTTCCAGTGTTGGTATCACCAGCCCATCTGTAGTCTCCAGAGAGCAGACGTGCCTCACATAGTTTCCTATAGGTCACAGTTTTCCACTCTGGCTTAGCAGCTGGTACCCAGCCTGTTTCTGCAGGCAGGAGGAGCTGGGCAGTGCATCGGAGCTGTGGCCTCAGGAATTGGGCACTGGCTGAGCCCAGCACTGCCGTACCACAGCCTTGTGTGTGCTTCTCCCCTTGTCAGGGACATGCTGAATGTCCCAGGCACTCATTGGATCATGCCAGGACATTCCACGATTTATTTTCTTCAGTCCAGCTTACAAAATTCTCTTTCCTTCCCCACAAGTCTTTTAAGGATCTATCTTCTCTCACTTTCAATCTGCAGTGTATAAATAGTCACTTCACCCTTTATCAGTCACCTTCAGCAGCCTGCTCTTCCCTGGGGGTCAAACCAGCCCCTGGGCGCAATCTGGGGAAAACCCTGGACTATTTCAATGCACATGGACATGCTTCTTGTCAGCCAGCCCAGAAGTTTCTTCATATAGCACGTTGTTTACTTATATCAGTCTTGTGTGGAGAGTTCATATATCCAGACTACGTGCCTTCTGAAATAGGACTCCCTCCGGTCCAAGCTCTTCCGCTTTGGATAAAGTAATTAAATATTAATTTACATTTTCTTAACCCTATATCATCAAACAATGTTCACAGGCTGTAAGTATGTATCTGTTATGCACCTMGGGAGAGGATTTATCCATCCACATTAGTATTTTTTTGGTCTGTTCACCTCTCAAATAGAGCTCTGCTTTCTGCTCTGTTAATGGAGATGCTTAAGAACATATAAAAGCAAGGTATTCCTACACAAAGAGAACTTTACAAAAATAGCTATTTGTTATCACTTTTTTATTAAAACAGAGACAAATAATCTGCTGAGAGAGGTCTGCCTTAAAGAACTTTTCTATGGGCTTCAAAGTTTGGTGAAACCAAGGGACAGTCTGGAAAGCTGCCTTGCTTTCTATATCTAAATAAATATAAGAAATATATAAAAAATGGTCAATCACAGCTGTCAGGGGTGTGTCCCTCAGCTCCCTTCAGCTGAGCTACAGGTGCTGACGGTGTGGGGGAACTCCTTCCACTCCCAAATMCCGATGCAATTRATCTGCCATGGTTACAGCAGGAAATTCAGAAGTGTTCAGTCTTCCTGTGTAGATGTGCTCACCGARCAGACCTTACTGTCACAAAAGGTGSATATGAGTGTTGCAGGGAAAGAGAGAAACTGGAGTCCCCCGGCATCACCCCACAGGACTGCAGAAACCCCTTCACAGTCTCCTGGGGGCTTTGACAGGAAACTTTCGCTCTCTTTCCTCTGCAGAGGGAGCCACGCCATCCCCARGGCTGCAAAATACAGCTGGTAGAGAGAGCAGGGAGTTCCCCTTGCAAATGGCCTGACAGATCCTTGACTGCCGAATGCAGGAGGAATAAACACGATTTGCATGTCYTTAGGGCTCGGTTCTTCCTTGCCAATACCCAGTAGAAACTCTGATGTCAAGCTGTTCCTTCCATAGCCCAGCCGAAGCAGTTTAATCCTCCCTGACAAACTACAGGACATTATTGCTCATCAAATAACGTGACAGTGTGGAGCAGAAAACAAATATTTGACATCTTTAAGTTAGAATAATCGCTTGATCCCAGGCAGCCCAAGGCAGAGCTTGCTGACCCCAGGCAGCAACAGGTACAGCTCTCTGAGCTTTTTTTAGAAGCTGTAATCCTGCAGCCTTTCACACCAGATATTGTCTTGCTCAAAAAGTCCTGGCACAGAGCAAGCCTCTGCCCTTCACTGTGCCCACCSAGACCAGCGAGATCACCAGCTTTTCACCATTGGTCCCACACTTCTGCTTTGGGGTTGCTGCTGCTTTTGGCAACTAATCTCTGCTCAAATGACAGCAAAAGAGTGACTTGTCACTACAGCCACCAYGTGGGTTATGATGGTTTATCTGAATGTACTGGGGCATCATAGTTTAAACCCAGCTTTTTATTTTATTTCACAGCCAGTCTCCCTGTGGGTCTTGGCCCATAATGTATACATTTCAACCAGCCATTCCTGGACAGTTCAGTTACCTGAACTATTCTGTTTCCTCAGTCATCCTCCCCTTTAAATCTGCTAACAACTCAAAACCTGAGCAGTCCTCAATGTTCTCTTTCTTGGCACATCCTGTTCCTGAGCAGTAGTGCCAGATAGGTAAAATGTCAAACACAGCGGAAATGTGTAAAAGAAATTATACTGCTGTGAAGCATCAGGGTTGCTAGGCTCCTCTGTATTCCCATTTGTCCATCAAATAACCTCTGAGAGGAAGGTATGGGAAGCACCAAACATAACCTGTCCCAAATGTCTGACTGGCTCAGCACAGCCTCTCCCTACTCATAGTATCACAGGGGTACGCAGCTAATTGAAATGAGGAGGGCAGGGAGCCATGGTGGTTCTTCCAAACAAAATTAGTCATTAAAGAGTCTCTGGGATCCTAAGAAGGGTTTGGGGAACAGATGGGGTTCTTGAGCTGTTCTCTCTTTGTTCCACCAAATTGGGGACGTTCTGGTTAGGAGGGCAAAGGAAAATAAGTGTTACAATCCTGCATTTCCAAGTTGTAAGTCAGCACTAGGTAGTGGTTTAGTGGGAAATTCCACTGGGTGTTTCTTCCTCTCAGGAGGGTGACAGTGAATAATTATCAATACCCATCCCCCTGTTTWCCCTACAGAGGATGCTACAGACTCTGACAGGGCCCTGGCTCCTCTTCAAGGTGAATTCTGAAAGCTTCCTCCACACCTGGCACAAGGGTAAAAGACGTCTTKCCATGGGCTTGAATTTAATGCTGATGTCAGTTTGTTCACTTATTAAATAGTGACACTTTAGACCGGCTAAGAGAGGGTCATCAGTTGCCAGGTTTCTAAATATACTAAACATGCTGCTGTGTGAGTAGGTTAATGTTACCTCCTCTTCCTCCTGGCTGATTTATTGTGTCATTAACTCAGACTTCTGTTCTGCCGAACCTGTGTGTGTGTGTTACCACACACCAGCCAGGCAGGCTCCCAGCTGCACCTGCAAAACMGCTCAGGGAGTGCTTTGTCCTTCCCTGTGTCCTGCAGGACCTACCACCAGTGGCACCAGCCCTGGGGACAGCCCTGCAGACAGCTTTTCTGAGGAACATGAGATGCTCTGATGCACCCGTGGCAGCATGAGGCCACTTCCCACCCAGCCACGCTGGCCAGTGTGTGGCTCCTGCTCCCTGCAATGCCCTGCTGCATCCCTTGGCTTTGCCATCAGTGGTTCAGCTCCATCATTCTCATTCTCTCTCCTTTCCAAAGAAAATCTTGAACAGCATTCCAWGCAGCAGGGCTACTTGCTCAGCAATGTGTGGGAAGTCTGCAGCAAAATACATCTGTTTAAACCCTCTTCTCCCTCACTGGAAAAGATTGTGCATCCAAACTGCCCCCTCCCTCAGAGGAAACTGTCAGAGTGAATTAAAAGCTGTAAAAGGCCAGGGCTATAACTCAGTGCCTTTAAGTGCCAAGATTTTGTGGGGGTCAGAGGGAGGGAAGTAGCCACTAATGTAATTTCCAACAGGAGTACACTCCTCTAATATAATTTGGCCTGGCTACCCTTTCAAATGCAGCCTTCCCTGGCTGAGCTGGTTCAGGGCCATCCTCCTAAATGCCCAGAAATTACGGCTGCAGTGAAATCATGTGCCCAGGCTTTGCTCTGGACTTTTAAGCCCTGGAGTGACACCAGCTTTCTGCATAGAGCACATTGCTGGGCATGGAACTGGACACATTAATATTGTGGAGGTTTTTCACTTACTATGTTCATTAAAGACACAAATGCCTTATTTGCTTAGGCTTTGTTCTTTTTTTCTCTTTGGTTAAGGGCTGGCAGTGCTCTAATGGTCTGCAAGTTGTATGGTCTCTTACCAGATTAATGAATATCAGTTACTCTGATCCAAATTCCTGAKCTAAATTTTACATTCACCAGCTGTCTGTCTCTTTGCCAGTACCTTATACTGCCTGTAACACAGTTCAATAACACAGTTCTTTCTCTCTTGCTTTCCTTGCAAGGGAATGGTTTCCAGGGAAGGGACCCTTGCTTTGCCATATCCATCTCCTTAGGCAAAACCTCTCAGAGAAAGAGCTTGAAAGTCTTTTGGGAAGTGCTCTCTTTGCCTTGCTTTTTGTGAATTAAAACATGATTTTCCCAACAGSTCTTTAAAGGTCTCCTTGCAGCATTGTGCATGATAGACTCAAATACCATCAAAGAGCCACAGCACTGCACTGATTTCCTTCTCTCGGGTTTATTTTGGTCATCTTTTCAAAATACATCTCCTGATTGGCAGCCAAGAGTATTGAATTGTCCTCCAAAGCAGCTAATTGGGACCTTATTACTGTTATTTCTCATAAACAKCTGGTGCTCAAGGACAGTGACAGTGATAGTGACAGATAACCACCAATCCCCTCTCTCCATGTACAAATGAGTGGGACTGAAGTGGGAAATGCACTCTACAATTTTTAGAAGGTAAGAACAATGACCAAGGGGCTTTGCTGTGACATGCAGGGCTGTCACAAGCAGATGTTAGAAAAGGGATGGTGTGAGAGAGTAAAAGAGAGTCTGACAAAACCCAGCAGAGCAGCAAGGGCATTGCAGAGTCTTTGGTGGGCTACAAAGGATATGATCTTTGGTGCCTTTAGAGGAAATAATTAGAAGAAAGAAAGGAGATGAGGTGCATGGCCAGATTTTATGGGCAATGACAGCCACAATTTTGAATGATTTGAAGGGAAGGGAGAAATGACATAGGCATTTGGGTGCCAGAGAGGTGAGTGTCRCAGAAACTGAGTTTTTAGAAAGGACAGGCAGAAAATATAGCAGCCCCAAGACTCACTCATTCTCTGTCTATCAATACACTTCMTTTTCCCCGGGGACAGGCAGCACTGCCCTTCTCTGAACACACGAGTTACACACGAGGCTGTCGCTTTCTGGTTCGCAGCCAACAGCTCAACCTCTGATACAAAGTCACAAAGCAGGCAGTAAGTACATTATCGGGTAGCAGGAAGAGATAATYCCCCAAACCACAGCGCAAAGCCTTTTAAAAACAAGAAGATCACAGATTCCAGTCAGAAATCAATGGAAATGGAGCTGTTCTGCCCATGGTGCATTGCAGGGGTCAGTGTGGGGATGAGGAGCAGGAATGCAGAGTCACACTCCAGGCTGTGTGCACATCACTGTGCCCACACAGAAGTGGATCCAATGGCAGGCAAGAAGAGGCAGCAGGCATGGGGAAAAGAGGTGTTTTTACCCTCCCCAGCATCTTAAACTAGGTAATTATATTTTAAAACCATGTTGTTAAACCCAAAATTAAATAAGTGAAAGTAAGGACGTAGGAAACCTAAGGTAGCATGATTTATTGACATGAGCTGCTAATATACGCAGTAGGTAATTACATAKATTTAATCATATATTAAGTGCAGGCTGGATTTTTAGTATACATTAATACAGTGCATGGCATAAGACCATAATGCTTTATACTTGACTAGATTTGCATACTAATCATTAGAAAACTCTCCCAGAAGCATTTGCTGCTACAAAAGTCCAATGAACTGAAATGTCCCAATTAATTTTGGGACCAGTCTTGGCACAATGCGATGAGAAACTCAGAGAAGGAAGGAAGACGATTTGCAGCAGACCAGGCACCCCCCAGGCTGAAGAATACCCAAATAATGATAAATCAAGTGTGTCAGAAATGAGCACAAAGGATTTATTTTGCAGCCTTTTAAATCAGATATCCTCAACACCTTCCCTGAGGTGTCTTTCTCATGATTTACTGTCTGAGGGGAACAAGACAGTAACAGTAGTGTGAAACTTTTTTTTGGTTTCCTTATGTTTTGCATTGCTTTGTCCATTTAAAATCCACGCTTTGCAAGTGTTCTCAGACTGACCAGATTGATAGATGTGCAGCAGAGTTTTATGGGGGTGATCACATCTGTTTACATATTCTATGATCCATGCACATAGCTTTGTTATTTCAATGTCCTTTGGAGGTAGGAGCTTTTAAATTAAAAATTATCCAGCTGAAAACTGAAGGTAAATACCAGTGGAATTACCAAATTTCTCAGAGATTCCAGCCTTTTGGGGGGGTAGAGATGAACTCCTTGGAGAAGGGGAGTAGTTCAGATGAAGCGTCTCCAAGCCCAGGATGGTAACACCAGCAGATGCTGGCAGGATGTGCTGCTGGGAGTGTGTCTGTCCTCGAGAGCCTCTCAGCATCCCAATACCTGCTCCTCGTGGTCTGGGGCTGGAACCTGCTGCTTGCACAAGCACAGCAAATTAAAAGGCAGCTGTGCCAGTGCCCAGATTTCCAGAGTTCGTGGCAATTTTCTTGTCCCACTGGTTCCTTGACCTTTTATTAAGACCTCAGTTAAAAAAAAAAAAAAAAATTAAACTGTTGAACTGGGCTACAAATGCTGGTGGCTTGGCTTCATAGAAACATAAATAGCTCAGGTAAGAGATAGTCATGAAGAGTACACTAATTTTCATTCTTTTTTTGTTATTAATTGGTGATTTCTAGTATCACTTTGTACATACATAGTTAAGGTCTTCTAGACAGGTGGTAAAAGTTGCATGTATTCCTTATTTGCCTTAATGCATTATCATTATAACACATCATCCACCTTTATGTAACCTCTACCCAAGTGCCATTGTCAGTGCAGCCGCTGACACAGGTAATAATACACATTTCACACAGTCCTGTACAATATTTACCACAAAGCAGAAAAAAAAGTGATTTGTATGAAAATAATGCCTAGTTTTAAGGCTTTTAGTCCTGAATTCCCCACATTCTTTGCTTCATTATCTGTTACAGACTCTTTGTCACATAACATTTAATATGATTTCCACATGAAATTTGCTCTTTGCTGCTTKCTAATAAATAATCATACAACTACCCTGACTCCAATCAGAGCTGATATAGCCAAGTGAACTTTCCAAAAAACAAAAGCACATGTACATTGCACAGCRTGATGGAGCATCCATAAACACGCTRCTCCAAGGTCTGATTTATGGTAATGCAAAAGTGGGCACATTCACTGGGGTACACAGTGGTGGAAATAAGTGGGAGAGGGGGATGGAGGACAGGGTATAACTGGTAATTGACTGGTGATGGTCGGGTGGACAAAGGGTTGCCAATGTAAAGACCTTCCARTGTGGACACCAGAGTGAAGATACCGTGTGCATGGCCATGGTTTCCAGCAGGGAACCGATGCTGTCCCAACTCCTTGGAGTCACTCAGAGCCCAGCCAGCTCAGCACAGAGGAGAAAAATACAGAAATATGTTCCTTCTTTATCTTCCCTCCTTGTTTGATTTTCTCCTGGGAGAGAACTTCTTGGCTATTTCACAGTTTATTTGTCCAGTTTGTCCTTTGTGGTGTTTTTTTGCAGGCCTCCTGTAACTGCTTGTAGTGCACAGACACACACAGACAACACCTTCACCTGAGGGTGAAGTTAACCAGCTTATTTGGCTGATTTGCTGATTCTGAAAGAACTTTTACTCCTTTGACTGATGAAGGAGCATCGGTAACCTTACTGTTGCTGAAGTAATTTCTTGTGGATACAACACTTGCTAAATTCACATTGTAATAAAAGAGAAAATCCCTCTAAACACCGCATCCAAGATCCTCCTTGTGTTTATGCTGAGAAAGGTTAAAGACAAAACCCCTGAAGAGATTACATTGGGGTTTAACAGTGCTAAGTCGAGGTAATTGTTACACGGTATTCCTGGTTAATGAAATTCGGCATTCCTGGTTAATGAAACTCGGCTTCCAGTAGTTTGATGTTGCTTTTGTGATGGAGAGCAAGTTGCCATCTGCAGCCACCTGAAAGTGTCACTGGCACACACTAACATTTATTTCTCTATTAAGACAGGRTGCAATGGTCCTATTTTTCCCTATCTGACGAACTTATAAAAAAAAAAAAAAATCTCTCAAAATGGCCATCAGCAGCATGACGTGTCTTTGTTTTCACAGAGCTGGGTGGGTGTTTTTTTTGTCCCAGTCCTTCCTGGATAGGTGACAGTGTAGCACCTAGCACCCGCTACACCTCCGCTCGCTCATGTGAAGTATCGACATTGTGTGGAGTCAATGTAGCAGTAAGAAGTGCATCGCAATTTTCCATAAGACCTAAAATAAAAAAGAGAATATCTCAGTTTCAAAGCAGGGTATAGTTCACAATATATGGTTTCTGGATCTAACTCTCCGTAGGAGTGAACAACATCAGAATATGCAGATACTGCAGCAACATATGGGAAATAAAACAGGAGGGCAATTTTCATCAGTGCTTCACTGTGTTCTGCTCTGTCAGCAAAACAGGAGTCAAGGAGAATCTATGAGTGAAGACTTAACTCCCAGTAATGTCAATTTAAAAAAAATAAAATCCCTATTGGCATCAGGACATGATGAATACTTCATGGGGGTGGGTGCAAAAGGCCCTGGCGCCCACCCACGRGAGCTGTGGAACGAAATATCTGAGGCTCTGAGTTAAGTGTTCTGCCAGTTACTCCCAATAGCTTCAGCAGGCACGACTGTGCCTGTCCTTTAACTTATTTTTCATGTACTTGAAATAATGAAAGGGACACATCTGAACCTTTAAAATTAAAAGAAAAAAAAAGAAGTAAATTGAAGGCTCCTTGCAAAATAAGGAAAAACAGAAATTTTGTCTTTCTACTGACTTAAATTGAGCTGCAGTGACTGTGTACTGAAGACCTGACCAGAGATGTTAATAAGAATTTAAATGAGTTTTTTATTGCTGGCATATGTCTAAGTGAATAACCCATGTACAGCATCAAGCTTACGCAGCTTTAAAACTGTCCTTGGGTAACCCACATTCTCAGACCAACATAAAATCTGAAGAGAAGGTGTGTGAAATAGGAGGAGGGATCTGTGGGCTGGAAAGAGTAAAAAATGGGAAAATCTACTGCAGCAGAGCTCTCTGAGGAAAGGTTACTTTGGGGTAAGACTGCCATGCTTACATACTCAGCCCACTTAACTCATGATTCACAGCTTTTTCTTTAGTTTGGCAGATAATTTGCAGACTACACACAAAATAAAAGATCTCAGTTGCTATTCACAACTTGAATATACATGCAAAGTGAARTGTATAAAATTTTCCTCAAGCTTTTGTGGCACTATCTTTGGCACCAAACTTCAGACTTTTAGAAGGGAATAGTTTTCACAGAAGWAAAGAATATGAAGATGAATTCTCTGCAAAATGTTTCAGATTTGTCAGGTTTACTGGTCTGGATTTTAGTAATCTCTTACACCAGAAGTGCTCCAACAATTACAGCTGAGGGATTAGCRCAGCACTATTTACAAAGACATCCTGTGGTTTCTTATTCCTGTCAATTAGCACATTATTGTTCCCTGAATGATGAGGGCTCTGCACGTAATTTAATTTGCAAATTAAACGTTTCCTGTTAGCCAGTAACAATACCTGACAGCTAAATAGAGGTGCTGCTGTTGGAGGCGAAACGCYGAGCAGGGGAAGCTTCCTGAACAAAGGCAAGGAAGACAATTCAACAATAAGCAGATGTTTCAAATGAAGGACATTACCAAGCAGATGCATGGCTCTGCATCTGCTGTGAATGAATTTCCTGAGCTTTGGAAAAGCTGACAGATGACTGCTTGATTAAGAAGCACATACATCCCTGGAGTACCCCTTAACGGGAAGGGCAGCAGGGTACAAACTCTGATTTGTGCGTTGTGGCTTTTTTCCTTCAGTGTGATCATCTTCTCACGGTCTTTCCCTCCCTTCTTATGTTATGGGTGGACATTGATGAAACCAAATGAGGAAATCTCGGCAAGAAATGGGCAAACACGGGTCTGCGTGGCCTTCATTAATTTTGTGCAGTATGGAGCATGTACTTCTCACTGAGAAATGAGATTTAGCCCTTAAAGTCAATGATATGCAGAAATAATTTGATAGACACTTTCTTCCCCGATACTTGCAGGGGTCCCAGTGGAACAATGTTTAAGTGGGTGAGGTTACTCTGTTTTAAAGCAGGCGAGGAGAAAAAAGAAAGGAAAAACACACAAAAAGCCCACATAAACAAACAAACCGACCCAAACCCCACCAAACCGAAGTGAAGAGCCCCTCTTACACACCCGGGAAGGTATGTTCTACATGTCAAATATCCAAAATCCATCCCATCGCAGTCTTCAACACCCTCGTGCTTGTAGCCATCTCCGCAGTAAGCWCGGCGGCACCCTAGAGAAAAGGAGAGGAAGGAATACTTTCAAGGCACTTCATATGTAAAAGAAAAATTAAAAGTAAGTGGAACTAGATTTTTAAGGGTTAAGCATAAAACAAGATATTTTGGGGAGGGCACTCTGTAAGAACTGTCTAAAAAGGAGCAGTATTCTTCACTAAAAAGGATGTGGTTTTTTAGCCTAATTTCAATGACCGAGGGAAAGAATGGATAAATACTAAAAATGATTACTACAGAATCACTAATTACAACAGCATTTATTCTAAAAATTATTATTACCATGGATAATTACTGTCAAAATGAGATAAAGGAAACACCAAATACAGTTAACATAAATGATTCAGGTAGGTCTCAATCTCAAAAAATGTACTCTTAGGTCATTAAGTGGTTTGAATTTCCAACCTAGACCTTTACCCAATTCTTCACAATATCTATGTTAGTCTGCTGTGAGTTTCTACACATGAAGGGAATTATGCAGCCTGACTATAAAAAAGAAATTAAAAGTATGTAATGGCTGCCAAAAACATGTTTTTCCCACTGCTGACTCCTAGTGACTTGAGCATGAGTGGGACTTGTGACATTTTTTCATGGTGACTGGCACATAGGCTGCAGTAGTTTGTGGGTTTGTTTGCTATTTTAGCAGCTGGACTTTGATTTTGATGTCTTCAGCATATGGAAAATGACTTTATAACATGAACAAACTCATTTAGTTAAAATCCCTCTATCATCTTCTGAGAGAATACATTGGTGTTAAGCAAAGGATTAGACATCCAGGAACAGGGAGTTTAAAAGAGGCTAAAATGTTTTATTTACAAATAGGAAACAATTAATTAATTGCACCAAGGATGAATTTGTCAAAAACTGATGCTTCTAAGACCAACAAGCCTATTTTACAATTAAATCAATTCARTGTTTGGTTAACCTTTTTTTTTTGGTTCAATCACAGGAGAAGAATGATGCCAATGTTCTCATTTCCAAGTAACTCAATGATCACCCCTTGGGTCACATCAGWGTCAGAAATCAATATATGKCAAGGCCTCCRTTKACCTGAAGCTTTGCCCAGATCATARCACRGAGAACAYGATGTGCCCTCAGACACACAGTGTGCRATTTTGCAGGCATTAGAACTAATGAACATTATTTTCCTGCATAGTTGTTCCCCGTGGATGATAACAAATTCTAATTGAATCATTTTCTCATGTCTGGAGACAGGAGAGATCCTGCTGTCTCTCTGGAGTACGCTGCAGTCAGGCRAACTTAGACAGGCTTTAATGTGTTTGTGTCCCTACACCTGTGGAGACTGAATTGCCTTTGAAATCTCTTTCCTGTTGTCATKGAGAAGTTGGCTGGGATTGGTAAATTGTAAGGGGAAGGATGGTGATGGACAGGTGGATGGAGAAACTCATGTAGGGAATAGCTGCAGACACCCCATTTTCAGAGGTAGGCTGAAAAATGGAGGGATATATAAAGGAAAAATTGCATTTTCAGTGTTGGCTGATACTATTCTGAAATGTGAARAAGCATCCCTTTGCTAGGAACAGCAGAGCACCAAACCCACTGTGTGGAGATGGTGTGGTGCTGTGCTCTGGGGAAGGATTCAAGCTGTAAAAATAACTGAGAGGGAGAAGTGAAGGTTGTCGCAGCTGCTCGAATGCTTATATGCTCTTTGCTATCCACAACCAGCAAAATGGGAGGAAAAGTTTGTAGACATGAATCAAAAGTTGTATAAACCTAACAGTGAAGGTAGCAGGTTGACACCTTCCCTATGCAAGTGAATAACAAAACGCCAAGTAGTGTTTCTGGACTCAGGATCTGCTTTACCATAAGAAACAGCTCCAGTGCCTATCCAAGGGCTGTGCTGCATGGCAAAGCTGTGCTACAGCTCTTAGACAGAGAGCTGGCAGCCCTCTGGAAAGGGGTGTGTGTAACCCAGCTGCTGGCTGTGGCCCCCAAAATGCAGTGGTTTGGCTGTGACTCAGAAGGATGCACAGAGGTGCTGTTGTCACCTCTGCCCTGCGCTGTCCTGTCCCGTCCACATGCGAGAATGCCTCAGTGTTCACCCTGCGGCCACTGTGCCTCCCTTTCCCTGTGCCTGACCTGATCCACAAACCACACAAGCTCTCCTTGTGTGATTTAGACAGCAGASTACCTTGTTGGAACAAGGGTTCCAACCTTCCCCAGCAGAAAGAAGCYGCTCCTGCTGCCCCATAACTCACTTATGCAGTCATCGGTCACAACCGCGTTGCCRTCGTCGCACTCCTCCCCATCCTGCACGATCCCGTCTCCACAGGTACCCCCATCCTCGAAGCGGAAATCCACGGGGTAGAAAGGGGTGAGCTGGCCAAGCAAGAACACAGTGGTCACTGAACCAGACCAGGAGCAGCCTGGTGGAGGGCTGTGGGGGGCAGATCCCACAACCGGGTTTTTATGTCCTGTTTTTTTTGTGGGTTTATACACAGAGAGTTCATACAGAGTCTGATCCAAAGTCCGGTAGACACAAGAATGTTCCTACTGCTGATTTCAGCAGGACTCATCTTAGCTCCTTGAAGCAATACATGAGTTTGGTTTGCAGGGTTTTTGTTCTGCAACTTCGTACCCTGGTGAGTTTTGCCTTATTTAGCATGAAATGAAAACTCCCTTTACTGCCATAATTCCCCAAACTCTGATCTAGTTTGTTCAGCAGTGGAACCTGGTTCACAGGAGGTTAGCAAAACCTGCAACGCTTCTGAGATAATGTCTCAGTAATTATAACCCCTGTGAACAAAATTCACAGAATTATGTGAAGTTATGGTAGTGTTAAAAAACGAGCTTTTCCCCCATTTGCTTAATTTATTCTGTATGACACCTGAAGTACAGAAGTATGTTCTGTATTCCAAAATGAAACACACTCACGAGTTTTCTGAGACCACAGTCATATTTTCACCTGGACTGGGAGCCATCCAAAGGTATCCTTGAAATACAAAGACCTCTGATCTCTTCTAAAAGCTAAGGCATTTTCAGTGTTTAACCGGTCCAATTCTTCTTGGTTATTCACCACAAAAATCTGGGGCACAGAGAAAGAGGTGACTGGTAACCTTCTCAAGAAGTTTTTTAGATTGTCACAGAATCTAGTTTTGCCATATGTATCTTCAAATAGGTAAATAATTACACAGAAAAATGGTTTGGTTGTCTTCAGAAATAGATGAGGTGAGAACCTACACCCATGGAAAGAATGGCACTTCCTGAGCACCCAACTATGGCTCCAACTGCCCCCGTTTTGAAATGCACATCCACAGGTAAAAATCATGCAAATACTGGTGCACAGTCACYGCTGAGAACTGTCTGATGTTTAAATGGCTTGATGCTGAAACAATTGCGRAATCTATATAGGCATAAGTGCTTTTTGTGGATTGACTATAACCTTTTGGGCATGTTTGTGGCYACAAAATAAATAATGCATGGCTCAAAACAACCTTCTCCTAATTTTTACCGCTTTGTGCTTTGTTTTGATTTAATTGGCATTAAAATGCATGTTTCTTTATATGCATATATTTTGGTCTAAAGCCAAGGCTTCAATTAAACTGAAAAAAAAAAGAATTAGTTAAAAATGGAAAAATTAAGACAAGCTGCTCTCTTACCCATTTTTTTAATGTCTCGGCCACTGRAATTGGATGTAAGAGGCATTAGGAAATAATCTCTTCCTTCAGCAGCTTAATCAATTTAATTTTTGCAAGATTCAAGCCATTTTTAAATTAAGAAAAAGCAAATGGAGTGCTCCTGAGCAAAATGGATTTAGGGCTGASTCTAATTCTCACCAGCATAAACAGAATTGGCTCTTTTCAAAACAGGTTACCCTGAAGTTTTTACATTGCAGAATATTCCCATGACCCTGGACAAAGGCCAATTTCATTAATGAAGCATTGAATAAAAATGCCTTCAGCTTGAATGAAAGGAAGCAAAGAAATAGGAAGCCAGCACAGACCTGATTCTGTAATTGTGTTCAGGAGCTCATGGCCCAGCCCCAGAACTTCAATTTCCCTTGAAATCAATAGCGAAACAGTGCTGTCTCTAACTGTTACAGATACCAGCCTTTGAAATTGCACAAGGTTTAAAAAAATTGAATGAATCTTAGCCACCAGTGACAGAAAAAAAAGGGAATTGTTTCCCAGCCTGTGGCACGGGAGGAGCTGCTGAGYGCACAGGGGTGGCACTGAGGATGTGTTTCTTTGGCAAACCAGGGGCCAAGGCACAGAGCACCAGCTCTGGATCTTTTCCATGTGCAGCTATAGAAGAGTTTTCAAGTGGTTCAGGACAGGCTTCAAAGCTGCTGCTTGGGGATCTGAACAGGATAAACAATATTTAAGCTCCTGCTGCTCTGGGAGTGCCCCACTTCAGAGCCAAGCCTTGCCTTTTTGCCATCCCACATTCCTGGCAACAAAATAGTGCTTGACCATCGTGAAATGAGGGTTCATAGTGATAGCCAAACATGGTATTTTAGATAATTACACTCTTATTACTATTTTTTAAGATCTCATATGAAACTGTGCCTGCTGGAGAAGGAGGGTAATGAGACCTACGCATGATATTGTGAGCCTTCTGCCTCTTTCTATGAGTCCTCCAGGCTGCAAAATACATGATAGCTTTTTTTTTTTGCACGCAGTGTGATGTGATATCCACCCTTATTTCAGCATGTCCTTGTCTCMCCATTGTGTTTCAAAAACAACAGGAGTTTTTTTTTTCTATCGCAGCACAGCCAGGGATGAGCGAGCAGCTGACCGAGCTGACAAGAATTTCAACACACTCGTGCAAGAGACTGAGCTCAGTGACCCGGTTTAATGGGCGGTGCTGTGAGCGTGTCCCTTTACACCSTAACAGCTTTCTGACAAGGTGACAATGGGGCTTTAACAAAGCTAATTGCTGCTTATTGACATTTAGAGACAACCAGACACCGCCCCGTTTCCTTTTGCAGGAGTGGAGTGGCTGGGCTGTGCTGGCACCCAGCAGCAAAGGAGCATCRTCATTGCTAAGTGCTACAATGCACAGAATAGTAGGGCAGAGCCCAGCAGAAGGAAAAAAAATACATAAAGGGTATTTACAAAGCTCAAAGGAATCAGAGATGAAAAATTGCTCGGCCACTTCTCACCAATGCCTTGTTCTTCAAAGTATTTTGTCCAATTTGCTCCTAAAAATGTTTTCAAGGCTAGAGATGGAAATTAGCAACATAATGTGTATTTCTGTAGACAGGAGCCCAGACAGCTGATTCCCATGGTTTGTGGAAATTCCTGTTTGGTTCAAGGYTGAGGGTCTGTGCTTTGGTAGAAAGTTCTTATTGTATAAGTGAAATGCTTGATCTCAATATTCAATTATGAAATCAGTCTTAARGAAGCCCCAAACAAACAAGAAAGGAATGCTTACTTTACTGGCGAACCTGAAATGTATTTTGATTTAGTGAAATAAAAAGAACAGATTATATATGTGCAGTGGTAGGTGAAAGAGAACATTCTCAGGMTTGAAAAGTGTTTCCAAACACGTTCTACCATACTGATGTTCTGAAACAGCTGCATTTCAGCACATCAATCACACAACAAGCTGTGAGACCAAACTCTTTTGCACCAGCTAGGTCTCAGAGGTTTTGGGTACTAGAAATMACACATTGCCCACATATCTTCCTATTAAATAAAAAATATTAGTGAGTACAACACCTCTTCTAAAAAAGCACTTAAGAGCTGCTCGTATTCCCTCTCAGCAAACCTGCTTACCGCGGGAACTTTTGGGTAGCCGTGTCCAAACACAGAGTCCTCATATGATGGGTTACTCATTTGCTGTGGGGTTCTGCAGAGACATCTCCCTGGAGGCCCTGGAAGTCCTCTTTCTCCCTTTGGTCCTATTGCAAATTGCCCTAGGAAGCAGAGAACCGGGTTGCTTTGTTACGAAGTTACTGCACAAAATACAAACACAGCCTTAGTGGGAAAAGCACGACTCAGGTGGAAATATTGCATTTACCCAAATTTTCAGATTGGCACATCTCCCACCAAATCCACTGGGAACTAAAGGGAGGTATTACCAGAACCACTAATTCCAGTACTTCAGGAGAAAGGTGTAAGTTTGTACCACAGTCATGTAATTTCAGATCGCCTTTTGAATTTTTCTACCAGTTTTACACAGGAAGAGAGAGACCATTTGCTCAGAATTAGTGCCAGCCTGTTTGAGGCTACAGAAATTCGGGGCGGGATGAGCACACAGATCACTCTACAGCCCTTACACAGCAAGTTTTGTAGAGTCARCCTCTCTACACATCCACAGCACATCAAACTTGTGCATTTGTACAACCACTTGAGCAATGCTGTTTCTCAGCTTTCTGTACAGCAAAARTCCAACTAAAAATACAGGAGTTTAAAAATATTTTTTAATTAAACATTGAAAGAAAGTACTGCTTTTTGACTTTCAGACTTTGGCAAGGATGCACTGCTCTGCAGATTTAGACCATGAGCCAATATGCTCTCACTGCAAGCAATGGCGTCAGTACAGAAATGTCCTTTAGGATCAGAATTTATATTCTAGAGGAAAAAGATTAACAACCCTGACACATAAACTTTCTGTGGCTGGAATAAAGCCTTTAAAAAGTAATCTCAAGTTCCTGGCTGCCTTCCCATCAGCATGGTGAAAATTCTGCCTTCTGAAAGCTTCCAGCTAATTTACTCAAGCAGAGATGCTTCTTAATGGGAGACATGAGACACATGAAGAATGAAGCTGTGTCCAGCTTTACAGATGTTCCATTTCCACACCACCACAGGAAGAGACCTCCTGTCCACTAATGCAAGGAAGGGAAGAAAAAGGGAAAGCAAAATGGAAGGGGACATTGAACAAATTGACTGCAGCACAAAGAGCTGTTGTACATTTGAAGCAAGAGTGAGGTTTTGCTTTTCAGATACTTCAGTGCAAATACATCCAGGGTGAGAATCCCCACCTGAGGGTTCACTGCCACTGTGCATTTGGGTCATGCATTGTCCTTCATGTCCATGTTTGGACCCACAAGCTGACCAGGGTTTGTGTGCRTGCTCAGCTCTGAGGCTGTACAATTATTGGTCACTGCAAGGTTTTTCTCGTGATTTCAGCAGCACACACAATTACATTGAGTATGGATCTCAAGCACTTCATTACACAGAGAGTTTTTCTCTGTTGCTCTTTTTTCTCCTCTGAATCCTATTCCTTTCCCTTCTCTTCCTTTCTTTCCTTAATGTCACWGTAACTTGAATCTCACCTGTTTTCCCCTTGCAGAGCTGCACAGAGTGAGCACGTCCTGGCTGATTAGAAATCACAGTTTTTCACTGTAAGCCAGGATATCTGGACCAGCAGATCTTTGATGATGGAGATTACCTAGTCTGTCTGAGGCTGCCAGATGGCTTTTCATTGTCCCCATSTACACAAACCCCTCAGGGACCACTGAGGCTTGATTTGAAACATCAGAAGCCATAAAGCAGCCTTTAATGTAGGGCATGAAGTCCTTATAATGGACAAGGATGAGCTGCCTTCAGGAGAAATCCTCTCCTTGCCATCAGTGGAGAAGCCAACCAAGCCCTGCAGCACTTTCTGCAGAGGAGCCCATGTGTTCCTGATGAGTCAGGAGGGGCTGGGGAGCAGGGACACTCCTTGGGACATCACCTCACCCTCTGCTTACCCAACCCTGAYGGTCCAGGGGGCCCTGGCTGGCCAACAGGACCAGGTCTACCAGGTGGGCCCATGACACCCGC
>NW_026623285.1:3004841-3061990 GCF_030028575.1 Malurus melanocephalus
CATTGATGGGCTGAACTGGTGGTGACAAACAAACTCAGAGACACCCATTGATGGGCTGAACTGGTGGTGACAAACAAACTCGTCCAGCCAGCACTGKCTTCCTGTTAAAGAAAGCCAGGACMTTTGCCAACAGAAACACAAAGCATGAGCTTCATGGACACCACCCCAGGGAACAGGGGCTCTCCTCTCCTACATGGAGGCAGAAAGGAATGCCAGGGCAGAACTTCTGCTCCCAAATGTGAATGGTCACAGGGAGGAGTCGGGAATCACCCTGCACTCACTTCAATCATCTGATAGCCTCTCTTTAAGGAGGCCTTTTTACCTCTCCTAGCTCTCCAGGAGTGAGTGCAGCTCAGAAAGAAAGGGGGAAATCACTGAGAARTTGTCAAGGGCTTCCACAGTGACATTTCCCAATCTTAGGATGCAGTCTTTGAGAAGGAGAATAATGACTTTGAAGCTCACAGTGTTGTCAGAAGTGCTTGAGGAGCCTGCATTCCTGCATCTCCTCGACTGACTTTTGCCCTGGGTATAGCTATGGTAACAAACCATCACAAGCCAAGTTAGGGCTTGCCTTTATAAGTGCAGGTTAGTGTTGAGCAGCACCGTGCAGACAAATGGTGTCCCTCTGGCAGCCAGACAACAGTCAGGGCTGCAAAATCACCTGACTTACACACAGTTACTATATAATGGCTAATATTCTGTAAAATCAGCCCTAATTTGCCTCATGGGAGCTTGTTTGTGCAGCCATACCCTTGGGCACTTGGAAGTTTCAACCTAGAACTCCTTGGCACCTTCTCATTTTTTTGCTCCTGAATTTAATACTGTGACACTWATTAAAAATAACTATATTTTCCTTCCTGCTCATATGCTTTCTGAGGCTTGGATTTCTCAGCTTTGTATTTCAGAAGTGTATTACGTAGTTTAAAGTTAAAATATCTGACTCGATTTTATGTAACAGCATACGTTATTTAGAAAAATAAAAGTGATGTGTACAATGTAAGCTTTCTTTTACAAAGAATAACAAAGGAGATTATTTAATTATTTATCTTTAACAAAGGAGATTATTTCCTTGAAGATGGTGCAATTCCAGGTTAATGTGCATTCAGAGGCAAATGATGAATGGTTGCTTGTCTAATTCAAGAGTAGCAAAACATATGCAGTAATATATGCTGAAATAATTTGTTATTCTATAATATGTTACATCCCATGGATACATTTGGATGTCACTTGCACCACTTGAGCAGAGGAAGGCTGATTTTGCCATGGCCTATAAAGAACTAATTGAATATTTGCTTTGTTTAATCCTATTAGGTAAGCTCTGAGCCATAAAACTATTCCAGGATTTATGTGAATGTCAGTGATGCTGATCTCTAATTACCTCTTACATTACGCAACACAGAACCAGCAGACCGGGATTTTGTGGCCCCTAAGAAGACTGTGGGACATCTCTTTCCCCCACACAGCATCAATTTGACAGGGGCAAGCCAGTGCCAGTCAGACAAGCTGTTTTCTGTGTCCCCTGCCTTGAAGGAATGATTGCTGAATGCTCTCCTGCTTAGCACTGATGGATTAAACAATAATGGCAAGGGCTGATGTTCAAAGTTTTGCCTTATTTTTCATATGTGCCCAGGGCATTCTGAGAAGCTATTCCCACTGGCAATATTTATATTCATGGCCTTTCTTTCAAAGTAACATTATCTAAAACCATAAGTCGTTCCTCATTCTCAAAACTGAAACTACACTTGGGTTTGCTCAGGGTCAGTCCCCAGGTTATGAAGCTTTGGGTGTTAACATCTCAGTTAGCAGCAGTGGGGCTGTGGCTTGTGACTCCCACCTCCTGGCCACCTCTTGGGAAAGAGCCTGCCCCAAAGGCAGGGAGAGCTGGAGAAATCCGTGAGCTGACCAAGCCGTATCCCAAAATGGAAGTGGAAGTGACACCTGCTTAATTTAGCTGCCTTTATCTAGGCATGTCAGCTGGATCGAGAGGCAGGAAATGGCCCCATGTTAATGGAAACGATCCTCTCAGCTGAGCAAACAGCCCGACAACTMCAGCACTTGGAGGTGGCAGCCAGACCAACAGCGCCTTAAAATGCCACTCCCCGGTTTTTTCAAAGGATTAGAAAAGAAGCAAGGAAATAGCTAATTCCCCAGTTACAGAAGGGGAAACCTCTTTTTCATTCTGAATCAATGCTGAGATTGCTTTCGGGGCACCAGAAAGGGGTTTGTGTACTCAGCTTTGGGACTGGAAACACCARTCTAGGGCCAGACTATAGGTCTTCTAGTCACACTGATTGTTGCTTTAAATTATGACATGCTCATGTCACCACTTTTTTCTGAAGTCACTGTCTAAGGTGACAAAGTGTCGGAGGTCAAATAAGGAGTGCGCTGTGCTCGAGCTGATCTGCGGGCGCTGCATCTTCTCTTGCCTTGTGCTAGGGAAAGATATTCCACAGAACACGGGCAGGACAGATGAACAGAGTTCAAAAAAAAAAAAAAAAAAACACAACAAAAAAAAAAAACAAAAAACCAAAACAAAAACAAAGCAAGCCCCTCAAAACCAGCAAAGAGCACACACCAGCTTTTAAAACCTGACAAAAATATTTCTTCTTGGTCATCTAGCTGATCTACATTGCACATACCTTCCTTACTTGAGGGATTATTATTTCCATCCTAACATCCAACTCTTCTTTTTTCCCTGGCTATTTTATCATTTCAGATATTACCTGCTGCCACCAGAGAAACAGTGAAGCAGGGATGTGCCTCTCCTTGCCATGCTGGGCAGAACAAGGCTGCAAATAAAATATTTCCAGCTAAGCCCACTGACCACTGAAATGCTGTAGTGGCAGAGTCAGTATCCAATTTGCACTCAAGTCCTAGTCTTTACAATTCATCTGAAATCCTGAAAATATATCTCTGCTAGCATAATTTGGAGCTCTCTGGMCATCAGGTGGGGCTGGGACCATAGCTCTGTGTTGCTTAGGATACAAAGGAATCGTTCAAGATCTGCTCAAATTGTATTAAGTGGGTTCATTACCAATCCAGGATAAACACAACTTTTACCATGCTGCATTAGCAGGGAGCTGAGTGCTGCAGACCAGACTCCAGCCCTAAATCTGAGGCTTTAATTCCTGTGTAGYCTGTGCATGCCTGTGAGGTGTTCCAGGGCTTCTCCCCGCTCCCTGTGCGACACAGTGCATGGTACAAGGGCACAGACCACACAATCACACAGATGCCTAGAGTCACAGGAAGAGCAAATATCGTGGTCCTACTTGTTTGCCTCGTTTTCCMGGTCTTCCTATAGGTCCTCTGTGTCCTGGTACTCCAGACTGTCCCTTGGGGCCCATCTCTCCCTGGGTGTGGAGRGAAGGAAGCAGGAGGTGAGTGTGTGGTTACATCTGCCTCATACGAGACAGCAGAAGCACATTGCTTTATTTTACATGATTCCTCTAGGTAATGCTGGCACCATTCCTTTCTCAGAAATCAAAAATTATAATTAAATGTTTTAAAACAAATGTAAAGTTAAAAAACATCTCATGCAATTTAGCCACAGATCTTTGAATGAGCCTTTCCTAAGGAAGAGGCCAAAGGAGATTGGGAATGCTCTGACACTTGGAGAGGTGAAGGCTAGGAAAACTCTCTGAGCCCTTGGCAATATCTTGCTTTGCTGTCAAGATGCATGTGTGATAAAAATACGCAAGGAAAGGAATGTGAATTCACTCATCTTCTAATCACCTTAAAAGCAGCTATTATTTCCTTTTCCTAATTTCGGAGATRTGATTTGATTATGTCATAAAATTATCCACCTTTATATTCTTCATAAGCCAACACCTGAATTTTGATTGTTTTTCAAGTGCAGAATAATGATGACATAAAAACTGGTCAGGGTTATCACTGCTATTTACAGTAGTGCCATTTTATTTCAGAGTACCAAGAAGGAAATATCTATCAGCTTCAAGTGAATAACACCCAAGCAATTAAGGCAGTTGTGACTCTATAAAGAAGAGTTTGGATATGTTACTCAAGAGGAAGATCTGGGGGAAAAAAGATAAACAACAGCAAAGAGCTAAATCCGAGAGCTTTCCCCTAAGCTAAAAAATCTAAAGACTGTGATCAAGTCCAGGCAGTGCTGGTCATTGAGTCAAACAGGACCTTCAAGGCTTTATAATTTCCAGGAAGTCCCTGAATCCACTCGTTGTCTCTGTCTCAGCATTTAACACAACTCCCCAACATATCACACCCACTTACTTTTTGTCCCAGCATTCCAGGGAAGCCTATTTCTCCCTACAAAGTGAAAGGAAACAAATAGTCAGAAAATGTGTAGTGATCTTTGACAAAGCAGCACCTTTCTGGAAAGTTAAAAACCAAGTGCCATGTGTGGATATCAGTTAAAACCCTGAACACTGACCCAGCACTGCAGATAATGCAGCAGGTCTGGAAAAGAAAATTACCTGGTCTCCTTTGACTCCTTTGTCACCTCTGTCACCTCTGGATCCCTGAAGAGAGACAGTAGGTTACTCACTACCATTTCATGGAGAAGGAAAACATATTTCTCCTACACAATGTGTTATTGAGGTCAGCAGAACACAGGAATACCTTCAGTGTGAGGTATACAGTTCATTATTGATATTATAACAGAATTGAGGGTAAGGYTTGTAGGAAAGGGACTCATTCTCCCCAGATAATAACGTCAAATTCGTCCTTGCCTGGACATAACACTTTAAATTTTTTTTTCCCAGTTGGCTACTTCCCCCAGTTCAGGTCCCACCGTCTCAATTCCAAATCACCTAAGCCAGACCAACAATTAAGAGTTATTTTATCCATGCTGCAGATGGGGAACCTGTAGCCAGTTTCACTGTAGCAATTTATTCACAAGGATGTAGGGTGTAAAACCCACTTCTTCAGCACCCCAGCCCAAGCCACAAGACTGGGATCCTTCTAAATTATTGKTTTCATTTCTCAGTGGGATCTTTAGACTCCATCAAAATTCAATCTCATTTCTGCAGTTATATTTTTAATGTAAGTGTTTCCAAATGTTAAATTATACATTATTCTRTTGTCACACTGACCTTTTCTCCTCTAGTTCCAGGAAAACCCTAAAGGGAATGATAGATATTTTAATGCTTCTCGTTTTCAAGATCACCAAAGAAGCCGGACTTTCAAACTTTGAAGTGAAGAAAAAGAACGAAGCACAAATAATTAATTGCATCAACGTGAAAATGCAAATGAATATTTACAGCTCCTAMAATTGCACTGAAACAGAAGTGTGAAAAATGAATTAAAGGCAAGACAGCTCAGCCCAAAAGCCATTAAGAAAAAAGCCAGGTAAAGCCAGCCACTTTGATAATGCTTTGAAATTGAAACAAGTGAAATAAATTTAACTGAGAGTCAATAAAGCATTAGATGCCCCAATTAATTATCCAATGTAATTTTAACACTAATCTTCCTTTTCTGTTTTGTTTGTTTTTTCCCCTCCATGGAACATACTTAAGTTGCACTTAAGTAATCTAGTGTCATCATTAACATAAAACTGAATTTCTCTTAAAGAAACATAGAGTAAACAAAGGTGTTCAGTTCTTCTTTCCAGACCTTTATTTGAGTAAACTATTACATAATTTATTCCAACTGTCAGGAYGTATGCATAGTTCTTGTAGGGGACCAAAATGATCTCCACAGTTTTATGAGATGGGTGGAAAACATTGCAGACATGATTTAATGCTGCAGATATGCTTCAGAACTTTTCTACTGGGATACAATTATATCTGAGTTTGCTTTTAAAATAAATTACCATAATTTATACCAAAGCATTTTTATGAAAAGCCAAAAACACAGCCAAGCCCAACCAKACAACATAACCTTGCTTGATGTAGRACATATTTTTTAGCTGTATTAGAAAAGATATATCTTGATAAATGCTTTCCAGAAAATTYGTGAGGGAAGCAGCTGTCAGCAGAGCATTAGAAACCAATGTCTGAAAATGCAGTGTTTGGTTAACAAACCTTGGAGCCCATTGGTCCTCTTGTACCTGGCAATCCCATCACACCCAACTCTCCCTTTTCACCCTAAAGGGGTCAATAAAGAGARTTATTGAATGTGGCTCTCTGATGAGGTCATATTTGAATGTCTGACAGTTCAGTGGTTCAGGTTTTATGTCAAACAGCTAAGCCTGACCCTGGTGTAGCATTCTAGGCAGGGTTCTGTATTGTAATAGAATTCTGCCTGAACYCTCAGCTATTCTCACTCTTCTGTTTGCATTTTCTCATGTGGGTAACTTTTGCTTCAGTTTTCCCAGATGTTATGAAAGGACATGCAAGCAAACCACCATCAGCAGTGCATCCTTTTCTGCCTGAAGGTGCATTGTCTCTACCCAGCACCACCCCCGCTGAGCTGCAGAAAAGAAAGGCATTTTGCTGCTTGTGGAGGCACAGCGACKGCTTTTATTGTAATTCAGAGGCACCATGTGCTGAACAGACATTTGGAGCCAGTAAATCATGAAAAAGCTTTACAACCACTTCCCTGGCTGCTGTCAGCTAATTTTATCTAGTGTGAAATACAGACTAGACCCCCAGACATGCAGCAGTGCTAGCAGCAGAACACAAGTGGCTCTTACTCTCWGTTGGCTTTCACTGTCCTAGAAATGGAGAGGATTTTCCCATTGGCTGCTGCCCCTACAGAAGTTCAGACGAGACTTGAAAGAATGAAGAAGGAGAAACTGGGACTGAAGTGAGGCTGTATCAAAGTAAGAGAAGATAAGAAGAGCCAGCTGAAGAAGGCAAATATCCACAGAGGTGGATACGAGGAGAAAATCCAAACCTCYGCTTACTGGAGATTTACAGTGAGARAGGGGTGCAGCAAATATCTCTGKTGAAGAAGAATATTGGAAGTTGGAGAAGACCAGAGACAGAGAGAAAGGAAAGAGAGACACAACCAACTGAAGYGACCACAGAGAGCTTCTGTGTTGTATTCAACTGGAGCCTTCATTTTCTGGGAGGAAAAGGTAATTGATAAAGACTAGAAGAAATGAAACTGTGAACCYACCTAAAGAACAGAGGAGATCAGTRTCAGAAGAGACAATAAAAGCAGAAGAATCCTAATCAAACAGCAAGTAGGATTTGCAGTTAAGATAYAGGAAGAAGTATTACTATTGAATATGAGAGATGCTCCTACAAGTGAGATGAAAAAGCACAGAGGAGATGAATCAAAATTAGAGGGTTACATAAATAGAAGCAAAGCTTATATAAGGAAAAGACCAAGTGAATGAGTTTTCTCTCTGCTTTGCCCTCTTCCTTCACTAAGACTATGAAGGAAGGAGTTGATTGAACCTTTCCTCTGCCCTCACTGCTCCTGCTGGGAGAAATCACAGCACATGCAACGTGTTTGCGAGGGGAACCATTTCCCATCTGACAATTCAAAGTGAACATTAATTTCTTTTAGTTACGTACTCTCTGGTTCCTTGCCTACATTCCCACATACCATAATATGCTGCYCTTCATCTAACACGGCTGTGAAGAGCTTGAGGATCTCTTCCCAGATGTGTCCTGAACTCACAAGTCACCTACTATCATTCTTGCAGGAACAAGAGCTACTGCATCACATCCTCTAAGGTGGGGACATCAACCTTCACAGAGCAAATGAAGAGCCAAAGATTTACTGGAAAAAGCAATTTCCAACTAGGCATTGTGTGGGGTCTTTTTGCCTAATGCATCCCAGACTGAAGAAAAGCAAGTTATCTCCAAAGYCCCAGAAGACCTATAAATCACAGTTTCTGTGAAGAGCTGTTATGACTTTTGCATAAGCCAGTACTCACTGTCCTGAAGGACTGTCCTGAAGATTTTTTTATAATAAATGCAGGCAATGCAGCCACTCTGCAGTAGCAAAGCATGTCCTGTCATTTCTTCTGCTGTTGGTTAATAAAAACCAAGAATTTATGTTTGTTTGCATAGGAATCAACTTCAAAGATGTGATCAGCCATTCTCATGGTTTGTAGTCTCTTTCCCCTGATACCAGCCTGGTATTTTCCCTGATCACATGAGCTCACAGTACATCTTCAGGCAAAGGGATCCTCATAAAGAACAGTCATAAYGATGGCAGTCAGTTTAGGAACACTGATTCGTGGGATTGTGAGATACTATTGGCTCTCTGAGTCTGCATTGTATTCATTTTCAATTTTGCTTTGATGTGTTTAATCAACAAAAGAAGTGCTACAGGGGCTGGGCTGAAGGTGGGGCTACCTAACCCAGCCTGGGCAGCCCTTTGCAGAGCAGTGTAAGAAAGGGGACAAGCACAGAGTGTCCTTGCACTGCTGCAGCTTCCCAACCTCCTGCAAGCAGCTGTTTAGAGATTTCCCAAGACARCCCTTCTGTTCAGATTGTGATGTTGAAAAGGTTGTTCCATGTGAATTTGAGTCTTACCTTCGGTCCCACAGGTCCAGGCCATCCTATTGGTCCTGGCATCCCAGGGACRCCCGGGGGACCTGGTCTGCCCTTGAACGGAAAACACTGATTACAATGATTCATTTAACACCATTCCTGCTCAGACTATTACTGCAGACAGGGGATAAACAGACCTGCACGAAATTATATCCATACACATCCAACTTATGTTGAGAACAGAACCAAATCTTTAACCAACTATTCCTATTACTATGGAACTTATTCTRAACATTCCTATATTGCTAGCTATTTATTATCTACTATTTGAATAGCAATAACTACATATGTATATACAGTTATTTATCTGTTTTAATTGCTGCAAATTTAATCTTTCAATATCTCCTAAAATGCTGCAGATTAATGCTATTGCTCTGCATTACACTGCTTGACAACRTGATCTCAGAAGTGACACCACGACATTCAGGGCCAAGAGTGAACTCTCATGGGCCAGACAACTGTAAATAAAAATTGCACAGTTTTATTTTTCAACCTGAGCAACTTCTCTTTCAGAATCTACTAGTTCTAGTCAGAAGAGTAAATGTTGTACTGTGTTTAAAGTTTAGCTCTTGTAGGTTAGTGCATTTCTCTCTCAAAGACATTGTTGTTTTGAACCCTTGAATTTATGTTAACAATATTTTTGTTTACTGTTGGCCATTTGAAAACAGATTAAAGAAAATTACCTCTTCTGTTTATGTGTTTTGTGTTTATTTGAATTACTGATGGGTAGCTGGTGTCAAAATCCTTGGTATATTATTAGAAAGGTGTCAAAATCCTTGGTGTATTATTAGAAGGGCACTTCTTTTCCTAGTTAGTGACCACCCCCTGCATATCTCTGATTTCATCCTGCGTTTCTGTCTTCTTTAAAGTTAATTGCATTAAATGGATGTACTTAGTGACTGAGATAACATATTCTGTTTCATCACATGTAGGGGCACATATTTTTGACAATATATCACGGCTCATATGTCACCGAGCATAGAATTGTGCTCAGCATATTACATTGGTGCCACAGCTCTGGAAGGGCAATCATTAATGGTTATTCTTCCTTCAGGGGAATCTGACTGAGCYTTGTTTACACTTTGGAGGAGTAAAAAGTTTGATTTTGCTTTGGGKTTTTTTTTGTATGCTTTTTATGATAGCTACCATACTCTGCTTCCCCTGTCCACAGAGGCAGTTCAGGCAATGTCCCACTCTGTTTGGCTTGTCTCCACACTTTTACCCAGGGAATCTGTCAAATTCCAACCAGCTGGGGCAGCTCTCCAGCCCTGCATCCAGAGCTCCCTGCTGTCCACCCTGGGTGCCAGTGAGAGAATCACAAACAGGCTAAACTTCCACATTAGCTGATTTTTACTGAAGTGWTGGCTGCACCCCTCTCTGGCAGCTGCTATTAAATATTAGGTGGATTTCTGAGACAGCACCTTTGTTCATACCTTTCTGCCAGGCCTGCCAATCTCCCCCTGCCAGAGAAAGGAAGATATCAGTGTGATAGGAACCACGTGAAGCACAGTGGCTCATAAGCAAATGCATTAATGCATTTCCATTAAAAAACAAACAAACAAACAARCAAACCCACAACCCTCTCCCCAAACAAAAAACGAAGAAACAAACCAACACCCCAAACAAAACATTCTGAATATCTTCATTCTCAAAGCTTTGCTTACAGAGGTAAAATGAGAARAATTACTGTATCAGAGCTCCTTGGTGTTTGCTGTGTTCTGAGCCCTAAATCTACAGTCAACACCTTGTATAACAAAGCACATAATTTCACCATTATGGAGCAAATCTTTGCACATTTGAAAACATAACTTAACATACAGGCCAGCTTCAATACCTGAGCTGTCCCATCCAATTCACACTGCATGGGAGAGCTCTCCTCCTCACATCCTCCCAGAGGACAGGGAGTTCAAAGGCCTTTGGATTAGTAAAATTTCYGACTTTTGCACCTGAGGTGTTTTCTCAAAGYATAACCTAAGTAGAGGTCACGGCCRTGAGAAGCCTTRAAAAATATTTCAAGACTGAAAATGAACAATGGAAGACTAAACTTTTAATTATATCTTCAAGCCATTTCACAGCCTTACATTCAAATTAAAGCAAATTCATAGGCTTCCTCATTCATTAAACAGACAAAGAAAACAGAGAACACCCTCCCCCTGCTTCTTTGCTTCTCAAAAACACATCAAACTCTGTAACAACAGACACTTACTTTCTCCCCTTTTGGTCCCATTATACCAGGAATTCCTTGTGGACCCTAGGGAGGAAATGAACACAATTATTAGGCTGCATTAGTGAGGTGCCTTGAGAGGGACCCTGTATGTGTCTCCTGGGACCAGGGAACCCACAGGTTTGAGGTGTTGGTGTTGTGTTGGAATGTGGCCCCAAACACCAGGATGGAGAGCTGGACTGACGTGGAAAGTGCAGGGGAATCTCACAAATGAGGAGAACCTGCAAGAGAAACAAGCCTGGGGGAAATGAAAGTTGAGAAGCTCTCAGAGTCCTGAAGAGTTAGCAACCAGGACATGGAGACAGCACATCAGCTGGCAAAAGAGGTCAGACAAAGGGGTGGTGAGGGAAGTGGCACAAAATGTGTGGGATGGGGTCTGCAGGATGGGATGAACTTGGAAGACTGCGACCACTTTTGAATTCTGAAGATATTTCTCACTCTCAAATGAGGTCAATTCTCCTTTCAGGAGACTTCTTAATCCAGGGAGACCTTGAATTCCATTACAGACAAAAAAAAAATCAGAAAAAAACCCAGTGTTTTTTTTCTAGAATGATTTGATTCAYAGACCACCTTTTATTTTTGAATGAATGAGGAAAAAATTCCCATGAGCCTGCATCAGGAAAGCATTAGAGTCACCATAAAAATCACTCACTTCACGTTTGGATCCTGGCCATCTTATACTATCCAAAAAGTGATCAAATTGTGCATGAATAGGAGCAAAATGGACCCTCAAACACAACTAACTCCAACTAGTTTAGTAGGGTTATTCTAGGTGTTCAGTAGTGAATATCAGAATGCACCGTGTTAGAGTCAGAACCAAATTGTATCTTATTTATTSCATTTTACCTTAGGATATACAGGGGAAGAACTGCACTCTACRTTTTACCATTACTAATCTAACTCTTCTTCCTATAAAAATGTATTAAAATTCAGCTATGAGTGAACAATAAGAGCTTTTGCAACTCCTCTGAAAGCCATCCAAGCTTCAGCAGAAAAAAATTYAGAAGTACTTAGTAGATGTCTCCTTGTAATGGTGGCATTTCTTAGCAGGTGGCCATTGTCACGAAAGTATTTCCCAGTAAACTATAGGCCCTAACACTGTACAAGACACAGTCCTGTAACTTRTAATTAAAAATTCCAAAGCCATGTTAATCCTACTGTCTGCTGTTATGATAAAACCTGCCAGCCTGATCTATTTWAAAATGTTCTTGGAGGGATCATAGGTCATTTGATTGCAAGATTAATATTATTTATAGCAATGRACTTTGTAGAACAATAGAATTTCTTCCTTGCAATTTAAGTCAGAGAGCATATCAAAAGGATTTTTTTTTTTTAAGACAGTCTAGCAAAGACTGAAACAAGAGTTTTTTTTCACAAATACAGCAGCTCTGGACCATGGCCAACCATACTGCAAGGCTGTGTCATAACACAGAGAAGACAGAACTAAACAAACACYTTCCATCACTTCTGACCACAATTCACCACTCTCATGTTAAATGAATCTTCCTCATCCTACATCTCAGCACAGACAAAACAGCAGAACAATAAAGAACATTCATGGGGAGTTGGARTTAGATGATCTCTAATGTCTCTTCCAACCCAAACCATTCYATAATTCTATAAAATGAAGACTTTGTGGATATCACCTTGCAACTTCCACACTCTGCAATTACCTTCTGAAGTACTGACATACAAATAATTAAAGCTAAGCTTTCTGCCTTTAATTTATTTTTTTTTTAATGACCCTTTTCTTTGATGTGCTGTACAAATTTTCAAATAGTGTTTGGATGTTTTTTTTACCTTCTCAGCCACAGCTTTGCTCAGGATTGCAATAAATAGGCACACAGGGGCCTTGAGGAAGACCCCAAAGCACCAGGTACAGCACACACGTTGGACTGCCTGTGCCCCAGGAGAACCTGGAAGTATCTCCCTACAAAAACTTCCATTTTTCTTTGCAGGGAACTGGAATAGAAAGGCAAATGCATGATATTCTCCACAACAAAGAGATGCTAATTAAAAACTTCCCTTTGGAGGAGGTTCATGTCATCAGAAGAAGAAGGCCAGGTGGGATGGTGCTTTGAGCAACCTGGAATAGTTGTATTGTCTCTGTTCATTGTAGGGGGATTGTACTACTTGACCTTTAAATGTCTCTTCCAACTCACACTATTATGTTATTCTAAGATTCTCACCTTCCTCTGAAGATTTCTGAAAGTCTAAATTATACAAAATGAGGTGTGAGGTTGAAAAGGCTGGTMCAAAGCTACCTGGTGAGGCAGAGATGGTGCAGATCAAGCCAGGAGACCCTGCACCTCCTAAATCCCACCCCACTGCCCTGCTAAGCTCCTCCTGGTCCCTGATCTTACTGGAGATATTTGYTTTCTCAGGGATGCATTCCACTGATATTTCAGTCCATTGTATCTCTCAGTCATCCACCCCACAGGCTCTTGTCCTCACAGAAAAGGAGAACAGAGCCTAAAGCAAAGAAAAAACTGAAAAACAGCCTCTGAAGGAAGTGATGACACCTCTGGGATATTTGATGGGCGCAACCCACTGCAAAACTCCACAAAAATGAAGGGTGACCTTGAAACAGAATGGAGTATGCAAGGCAGGGATGAGAACATAGGGTAAAAGTTATGTGCTGTCCATACATGATTTATGCAAAGTCATATCAAAATGAAATTAATCCAGAGTTGGGCATGCTTATTAAGTGGTAAAAAACATTTTTAGATGTTTCACAGCTTTGAAAGGACTGGGGAGCAAGTGAGAGAAGGATGTGGTTTAATCCCAAATGCACCACTCACCTGGGGGCCAGGAGGCCCTGCAGAGCAGGGTGATTCGGGCAGAGAGGCCGCCTGTATCACCTGGAGCTCACGACACAACTCCTCCATATCCAGCTTCTGTGAAACACCAAACACAWGAGTGAACATGCAGCCACACGGGGCCTGCTGGAGAAACACATAAAAATCCAGCCACCACACACCACAGCCTCACAAGGGTTTATTTGCTCCCTTTGGGAGAAGTCTAGGGTTTGTCATGGGGTTAACTTCATGGGTGCTTGTACATCAGCATTTCGGCACAGCTTCCTCCCTCTCCTCCTCCTCCTCCTCCTCCTCTCTCAGAGGCACCTCGCAGCCAGGCTGCCCCTCTGAGCCAGCTTGGGACCCTGGCCTATTCTTAGACCTGACCCTGCCCTCTCTGTCCCACTTTTCCAGCAGCAGCTCCTCTCCAAGAATAGCATCTTGGCTCTAATAATAGAGACTTCCCTCAGGGAGGGCACAGGCAGCGTGAACTTCRCTCCAGAAGATCCTAAACAAGAGCCATTCATTCACTGCACATCAGARCCAGTGCCTGAAATTATCAATGGATGTCTGGTCTTTTGACTTAAAAATTAAGCCTTCATGAGYAAAATGCTTTATTTTATGTTCCATGACAAAAGTGATCTCCCCTGGAAATGCAGATGGACCCTGAGCCAGAAATACTGGGCTGATCTTCAGCCAGCAGGTGAAAGGCCCTTTTCCAGTAAAGCTCTAAMTACAGGCTCCAAAGAACAAAGGGCTCATGGTTTAATTCACATGGTTCCCACTCTGCTCAGAACAGCTTATTTTCATAWCATGCTTTATAGAGAGATGGTGTGAAGGGTGAGTTTATGCTCAGGTTACTCTCTAAGCTGCTTGCGGGAATCTCAGGGACCCTGGTCCCAGTCTCATCCTCACTGAAGGAATACACCACACTCCCAAAGAGAACTTGTCTTTGGATCTCCTTTCTGTGAAAATCAAGGYACAGGCAGGGGAGGTGATGAGGAAGGGGAAGGCAAGTAAATTTTGAACTGGAGAGAGTAGCACACTGAGTTCAAACCTGATCACTCAGAAGGCAATGGAGGATTGACACTTTCTCTTGAGMTACTTCTTGTGTGACATCTTGCTAATCATTACTTAACACTAGCAATAATTGCATTATTTGCATATGGTAAATTAATATTAAACGGAATAGGACTTACCGAGTAGGTGGGAAAACTCTTTGTTTTGGGATGGAGAATATGTTTTAGCTAGCAGAAGCTGCAGTAAGAGCAATTGGGCAAACTACTACATCATATTCCCACTGTATCCTGCACACTGCATAGGCCAGCATATGTGTATGGACATRTATCTCACAGAGCAGGTTTATGCACAGGTGGGTGAGTGAAAACCACATGCCAGCATCTCAAACATAGATATGCTTCTGCCAAATGAAATGGTGGGAATAGATTCCACAGGATGATTTCAGGAGACCCTCATTTCACCTACTAGGTAAGGCAAATGTGATGCAGAACAGGACAAAATGAACCCCCTGAAATAATAGTGCAGAATGGAAAACTGCCTTTCTGTCCTTACTGGTTTATTGCAATGCACTTTCCTCTGGTTCAGGATTGCTTTACTCTAAGAAGGTTTCAAAATAGAGTAAGGAGAATATTTTAAGTTAATTGAATTAACTGCTGGAACAAATCCAGCCTCATTTCATTCCTTGATCCATTTGATATTTACTTCAAGCCCCAGTCTGGGATCCTGAGTGATTGTCCTCACAGAGCCAYATCAGCACAGCCAGGGGGTTTGCTGAGTGGCAGCATGAACCAGTGCTTGAGAGGATGCTTCATTCTTTGTCATTAAAACTCATGTAAAAGAAGTAAAAGCCACACTTACAGTGCCCCAGCTGTGCCTGAAGTACGGTGGTGGGAACAGGGGTGGTGGAGGAGGGCCAGGGAGGCAGCAGGCTCTGCAGCTGGGCTGCTTCTTCTGTTCCAAACAAGGGAGATCTGTTCAACACAAACACTCATCTGTTGTCTTGAACAGCACAAACATTTCTTACAGAATAAGAGAAGTTGCCATTGCACACATTTTTAATMCATCCTATACGCATTGATTGCAACACCATAATCCAAGCAGGGATTTAAGAAACYTGGTGGACACTTAAGGGGTCCTTCTTGCACCAGAAGCTATGCAGAGTTTTAAGCTCTTAATGTGGCTCTGACACAGGCTGAATCTGCAAAATTTCAGATAGGTGACAGTAGAAAATGCACCAAATGCTTATTGTTCCAAAAGTGTATTAGAAATAGCATCTTCTGGTCCCTGTTAYAGCCCATGTGCCACCAGGAAAGCAYTCRGTGYKATTGGACAGCACTTTCCCTGTGAACTGAATCACTTCAGGCACTCYTGTGATAAGTGGGCAGTGGGAAACTGTTCCACAACACTTTTACTAGTATTTCCTCTGGGACTGCAACCAGGTTGCCATATTTCTGATTAGTGCATCACCCCTAAGGATAAATACCCTACAACCCAAACTTAGCTGATAGCTTTGCCACTGACTGACTGGTAAGACAGGACCTAGGTTGTGTTTGGCAGTGTGTTGAATGTTTTCTAAGGGGTAAACTTCAATCAAGAATATAAGAAGCTGTGACCAAAGATTCACAGAGCAAGGATATTAAGATGGTGCATTTATACAGTGTAGGTTTTTTCCTGAATCTCTTCACCCCTTGGGAAATACATCTCTAATCAGGATAAGCACCTTCTTCAAAGGTTTTGCMAAGGATAGCAAATATTTATTTATGCCTGTTGGTTTCTTCCTCTGGCTAGTGGCAGCTGCAATGGGTGTCTGTGAGCTGAAGGGTGGCAGGGAGCCAAGTAGAAAAGCCTATGGTGAAGTATCCGGTATTAATAGAAAATCTCTAAATTAAGTTTCTGGGAAGACAAACCTGATGAAATTGCTAGATTTGTGTGCAAATCAATTGCAGGCTGGATTTACTTACATCTCAAGGTAAGTGAAGAACAGAGACACTGCTACTTTTTCAAATGTCTCAGAAAAAAATGTATTATATCAGTTCCACCATCCTGTGCTAATGGGACAGCATTTTCTCAGTCCTGATGCACAGAGAAGAGCTGCCCAGAGGASTTTGATTCAGCAGCCTTCAGGGATAGTTCACATCATCCAGACTTTTTTCCTCTATTAAAACCCTATTTGTGATTACACCTTTGAAACCTGAGTCAACTGAATTCTGAAAGGGTCCATAATATAAACTCTTTATCAGCTTTTTCTCGCAAGTTTGAAACTCAGTCAAAAACTTCAATTTTAGAAGAAGGCAGAAAAATTATTAAAAAATAGGTATGTTGTTTAATTTCAAGCTTTAAACACATAGTGAAAATGCCAATGTTCTTCAAAAAGAAGTATGAGTCACCTGTCTCCAGCTCTTACAAGTAATAAAATATAAAGATATGAAGAGATTATAAGTTTTATATTGGCTTAACCTGAATTCAGTCACTCTTATGCAGCTGTAAACAAGTTATTCCATTTTTAACAAACATGCTTCTTCATGTGGTTGTCTGAGTTTCAGGACTGCATATGAACATATTGCATTTGGATTAGATAGTGCATTATTAAAGTCATGGACAGCTTGTAATTTAACAGGGTATAAAGTGTGATTATTACTTCATTTTAGGCCCCATTCCAATATAATCTTTCTTAGTATTGCCTCATTCTATGGTCTAGATAAAATTTCAGTAAGATCATTATCATTCAACAAGAATAAGAATATTAAAACTAGCCTGATGTGGTTGAGTTGCTAAGAGATCACCACCAGGCACTGCAGAAAAAAAGGTTTGAATCACTGCAGTTGTGCTACTACTTCAAAAAATAAGAGTTGTTCTTAAAATATTTTGCAAATATAAGATTAAATATAGATGTACATCTGTAGTTCTAACATGATACTTATCATGTCCTCATGAGTAAATTCTGATCCTGGGTTACAAAAAAATTGGGATTATCCTTTTTAGAAGAGAAGTTTAAAAATCTRTGGAACAGTTTTATTGTGAAAAACACTACACCTGACTGAACTGTTAAAAAATAGCCCCTGATTTAGTGTTTATCATCTTATGCTACTGTAACACTGTAAGTTGTGTTGAAGCTCCCTTTAGATTTGCTGGTATGAACAGTGGCAGCTTGTACTGATCTCAGTGTGGAAACAAGCAAAATATCCAGGAACAGTAATAGATACTGTTACTATAGATATTATTAGATACCATTATTAATAGATGCTATTACTGTACATGGACACTAAATTCTAATAGATACTATTATTATATACTAAGTCATTATACACCATTCACAGTAAAGATATTGCTATATACGACAAGTATCAATTATGTAATGACTTGAGTAGTTAATATTTCAGGGGCTCCACCAGTAACCATGGTTATGCTCTGGAAGGTGCAAGAATATTTTCTTTGTCAAGAAAGAAGGTGCAAGAATATTTTCTTTGTCAAGAAAATATTTAAGAAAAGGCTGATTCTGGACCCGAGAACCTTCCCCACTCAGGTATGACAGGTGATATGACAGCAGAAGGACCAAAACAAGGAGTGATTCACAAAGGGACTGCACATAYGACTTTTATAACCTGAACTGTGGAAGCACCACATTTCACTGGAAYGGGTTTTGTCAATAACTGCAATATCCAAGATGTACAACCATTAYAGTATTGCCTTGATTTATATCACAAAAGGGTTACCTTGGCAGRCTTACAGGCTCTCTGCAAATGCAATGCATATTTTTAGGCTCCAGGTTAGCTTTGTTTGCTAAACACTGTTTCAGAATACTCCAGTTCCCATCAGTGGAAAAAATCTCAGCCCAAGAATAGGACTGTCATAGTTTTCTGTGAAATATGAAGACCCTGCCTACACAGAACATGTGTTTACATATCTCATATGGAAGCTGATCTTTCAACAACTTCAATGCCAAAGAACACATTCAATAAGAGAAGAAAGACRAAATGAAAAAATTCTTTCCTTATCCAAGAGGCACCTGTTTTCAAAGAACATAAAAATCAAAACAGTCAGCTTTGAAATAGAACTTATTCACATTTTCAGGCCATTTTTATGGTCAAGGATGTAAATTAATCCAGTTCAGGAAAATTACTTTATAAACCTATGGATGTACTGCCAATGGTSGCTTCAGCAAATAATATACTTTAGATAAGGTGTGATGCTTCATTTTGTTCCTACAGATYGCTTGTGACTGTAGCTGGAATTTGGGAACTCTAATTCCAGATGGTCCAATGCAGAGCCAGRGAGAAGCCTTCACCCAGGCTGAGTGGGGCTCATGTGAGGTTATGAAGCCTCCTAGGGCAGATCCTAGAGGAATCTTCAACCCTATGAATTCCCACAGCTGCAAGAGAGATACCAGAGAAGTCCTGCCCTGGATTCAAATCAGATATACAGGATTTCATTGAAAAAAATCATAAATAAACCATGAAAGCGACTTCCATCCTAAAACCACAAAGCTGTAGGCCAAACGCCAGGAGGAAAGGACGAGAAAGGAAAAGGATACTTAGCATGTGTTTCCCTTCCTATTTATGACCACAGTGATCCAGCMAGCCCTGACGGGAAGCCGAGCTATTATCCACAGTCTTGTCACCCTGCCGGCAGGGCTGGTGGCTTGCCCAGCCTGTGACAGGCAGGGCTCTGCTGGATGGAGCCCTCTGACGGCTGACACCCATCACAGACGCTTCTCCCTCTCAGATGGCACTCAGAATTAATAATAAATGAGCTGGGCAGACTGGCCAGTTGATGAATGTGGGCTTGTCCAGCTGAAACTGAGACTTCCATCTGCTTTGTTGTCATTCATTCCGGCTCTGCTCAACCTCCCTGCAAGGACAGCAGAGCATCACAGCCACCCCATTCTGTACATCCACTGCAAGCAACCAGGGCACACCTTCCTTTTCAGTTTGGGAAGTTTGAGAGCTTATTAAAGGTGCCTTTTGAGAGCCATCCTTTATTCACAGAGAGATGCAGGCATTAAGCTCTCCTTCAAACTGCCAAAGATAAGTACCAGCATTACCAGTATATGCTTCTTTAAAGCGTGTTTTATGTCACTTTGTSACCCAAAGCGTGCTTTAAGGACATRTAAGCAGAGATGAGAGTACAGCTTGCATTTGGAGCTGGGTTGAGGAGCCAAGTTAGAGAATCGTCTGCATCTCTCAGTACATTTTTGAACTTGGACCTTACAGTTGATGGCCTAAATATATCCTTCCCCATAAACCAGATTAAATATGCCAAAGAAATATATCAAGCTTAGGTAATGGTGTCTGTGTGGAGGAGGTGGTGACCCAGAAAATTCCCTGTGGGAGTTACAGGATGAGACAGGGAGCTGCAGCTCTCCCCTGCTACTGGTTTCATTTTGCTTAAGATGGGGCTTYAGAGTCTTTAAGAAACAGAACAAAGCAGAGCAGAATTTAGTTCAATTAATCTTAGAAAAYTGAGAAATCCAGAAGAAACCTTGAAAGTTCCTTTTCATAGAATCATAGGATTCTTTAGGCTGAAAAAGAGCACTAATGTCATACAAAAGATTAACCTAACATGGTCAGGAAACTCTAATAAAAATTTGAAAGTGCTCTGAAGTGAATACAGGCTGTGGCAGCAGTAATGTGYACTTTACCAGCTGGTRCACACTCAGAAACTTTCATAAWTAAAYAAATAAATAATRRAAGTATTTAAAAATCCGTCAGTGTTCCAAAAGCTTGACAACAGCGCGATCCCTGGCACTCTGCCTGGATGACGGGTCTGGGTATTCACCTGGCCACAGGAGCAAGGACTTTCTGTCCTCCATCCCCTCCTAACATTTAGCCCACGTCCCTCAGCAGCTCTGGCAGCCTGGCTGGGTGTGATGTGCGGCTGCATCTCTGAGGTCAGCCCTGGAAAACGCTGCAGACACGGAAAGGTGAGGGAAAGTGAAGGGGCCTGTGAGATTTCTGAGCAAAAGAAAAGCCTTTTAATCCCTGTATGCAAAAGTTTCAGGCATTTTATCTGTGTGTATGTGCACAAGACTTATGCCAGAAGATTATACAATGTTCTCTCAGACTGATTGCAGAAGGAAAATTCAGAGGTCAGTACAGGGGGAGAGAGAGGAAGATTTTCTTGTGTTGGCTCTGCATTCCATTTTGAAAAACAATGAAAAATCCCAGTAAAATCTGATGGGTGTTACACTTTAGTGGGTTATAAAATGGGTTTATTTTATAAACCCATGTCTTGTAAATCTTTATTTTATAAACCCATGTCTTGTAAATCCCAATAACCATGACAGGGTTATTCTGTGCAATTTTCCATCTATTGCCTTTTATTTGCAGAGGTCTAGAGCTCCAGAGAGCTCTGCTGTACAATGCTGACAACTCTATGCACTTCCCATCAGTCCATGAGAAACTGAGGCACAGAGAAGTTAGGCAAATCTCCCAAGTCCATGGATTACTCAATTACAGCACCAGACACCCACTTCCATTCTGGCAAATCACAATATCTCCTCTCAATCATTTTATGAACCAGATCATAAAACTCAACCGCTTGTCACACCAGAGCAACAGTATAAATTCCCTGAATATGAAAGCCTAAGAATTTACTGTAATCTGCAGAAGAGCCTGAAGCCCTAAGGATTAAAGCAGGATGGCTGCTGTGTCAGCCCTGAAAGGCATCTCGGTGTCATTCGCTGCCACACAGCCCTCTCCCATTTAATGTGTGAGATCAGCAGCAACAAAGCTGAGAGACACCACTTCCACCCTTCTGCAACTGCAAGATCATAATCTGTCAGTGCTGGCATAGATCAAACATGTCCTTGACTTTGATGTTGCTCCACCATATGCTCAGCCAGTCCCAGACAATCCCTGTGAGGCTGTGGGTGTTGCTGTGTGCTCAAAACGACTTCAGAGAAAACCTCTCAATTCTTCTTTGAAATTTTGTTGCCATGCACTAGATTAATTCCTCATGAGTCCCTTACCTCAACAGATTCCCAGCCCAGCTGACTTTATTCTCCTCCCTTTGACCAAAAAAACCCCAACTATGAATTGACTTTGTATTGTAAAAGATCCTAGTTTCAAAAAGCTAATAAAAATACTCCACAATCKCTTCCCTGGGTAGAAGAAAATTGAACTTGCAGCACTGCCTTTACTTGTGTGCATTCCCCGGAAGCATACATTTACCCATACCCTCTTGCTATATCCTGAATAAAATGATTAAAAACCTATTTTTCCCTCAGTATCTCAGTTCATTTCTGTAGTTTTCTGGTACCCACCTTGTCTTCCCAAAATACCCTCTTACCATCACAGACTGCAGAAAGCATCCTCGCCATTCCCTTTCCATTGAAAGGGGGATTTCTTGGAGAGAAGGGAAGAAATAGAACACTTTGGTTGGGGTCAGTTAACTCCGGTAGAGTTCTTCCTCTCCTGCTCATTCCTGATCTTCCTCAAACAATTCCCCCTAGATTTGAAGGGCTTGTCCCATTCTCTTCTACCAACGAGATCGATCTCCCAGCCATGTCCTGGCTGAGTCCTGTCCACACCCCATCCTAGCACCAGGAGTTAAAGACTGCAGGGATACTGGGTCTACTGTGTCAGCAAATGTCCTCCTATCTAAGCACAACCAATATTTTTCTGTGGTTTTAACTAAGATTAGCAGTTTATTTTGCTGCAATCACGCTGCTGGTGCTCCTGTGCCAATAGGCCACCCATGGGAAGCCTCAGTGTCTGATAGGAAACAGACTGTCAAATGCAAGGAGTGAAGTCACAGACTGTCCCCTTCTTGCAGTGGGGTTTAGGAATAGTGACATCCCCACAAATGAACTGTCTGTACTAAAGGCAGGGGTCTACAAGCACCATCTGCCTGCAAATTCACCAGGACAAAGCTGATTTTGCAGCATTTTTGATGGTTCACTGGTGGAGCCTCCATCCTTTCAGTAAAAACACCTGATTTTGAGATAGCTCTCTTTGCTGTGCTGGAATTCAAACCTTCACATTTCAGTGTCCTCATAGCAAAAATTGAATATTGACCAGCACATCCCGTACCTACGGACTACAGACAGCGCCGCGCTCATTTGTGGCAGTGGTACAGCGTGTCCGAGCTGGACTGGTCGGGTCTCCGTGTCAGCTGCAGATCACTTTCAGCTGAGGTTCCCTTTTGGATTGCCTGCTGCCTCTCGGAAGCATCCAAAGGTTACAGAAAAACCTTCAGATCAGTTACTGCTTCCTTYCCTGGAAAGCCAAGCCAGCACTGCCTCAGCTCCCGCTCTGACCTCTGTCCCTGGCAGCTGAAGGACTTCTTCGCAACCCAGCCAGTGAATGTCATAATACCCAACTTAAACAGTATTTCACTGAGCCCTTTCCCTTCATCTGCATCATCACTGAACCTTTTTTGACAAGACAAGCACCTTGTCAGCMAGTAATGCCATTAACACCTCAGAAGCCTCCTTCCCTCAGAGCCTGCAAGCCCAGGGCTGTACTGAGGGAGCCTTGTTGCAAACAGGTTCCAGATTCCTCACCAGAGCGCTCTTCTGATTTTTGTTTACTGCTGCACAGCAAATGCCAAAATGTCCTGAGCCACCTCTGATGTCCTTGCCTGGTCCCTTAMCCACAGGATCCAGTGGGCCCTACTCAGTGGTTTGCTGTGAATTCCTGAGGATCTCCTGGGAGCCTTGGCTATTGAGGATGACATCAGTGTTCCCTTTATCCTTGCTGACAGGAGCAGAGTCACGGATGGGCTGTGCACCCGTGGGGCTGCTCTGCTCTCACCTCACCCAGCACAGCCACTGCAGCATCCACTGCCACAGCAGCTCCATGAGTCCTGAGGTGATTTCTGTCCTGAGGTGATTTCYGTCCTGAGCATCATCGACCTGAGCAGGACACCCAGTTTGGGATTTTCACAGGTCATATCTACCAAGGAACAGTACACCGATAAAGTCAAATCTTTTAACTGTGTTTGTTTTAAACTGGGTTTCTTTTAACTATGTTTATTTTAAAGACCCATTTACTTAAAGAAACAGTAACCACACCACGCTAGGGTGTTAATTTGCTACCAGTCCAAGCTTTTCCTCAGAAGCTGCCCAGGAACTGCTTTCCTTATCAGCTTAGAAGGGTATCCATCTTCTTAGAAAGGTAATCATCCTTCTTTTGGTTTCTCTTTTCAGCTACCCATTTGGGCTATCAAGTTAAAGCAGCCAATTCCAAGGCTATGTTTTCTGTGAAGCTGAACAGAGATTCTAATGAAAGAATATTTTGCCTCCCTTTCAGGCTCCCAGGAATCACAAACAAGACAGAAATCTGTCAAACGCCTCCCCCAGGACCTTTGGCTAGTCAGACCCACAGCTGGGTGAGTGCCTCTCATGGCCAATGATGCTTTGCTCTCCTTCCTCTGATGAAGCTGTAGCCTTTGCCAGTGGCTCATTTCCATCAGGAATTGTAATCTATGCACAGCTTTTCTGCTCATGAGTGTTCCATGGGAAACCCACTGACCAATGGCACCAGGATGCTCGGCACCTCTTCAGTCCATGCTGATTTCACAGAGCAGGGCCAGCCTTCCTTCTCTGGTCCAATATTTTTGCTTGCTTGTCACCCTTTGGGCTGTTTTCCCAGCAGGCTCTGGCTGCTGTCTTTTGAKTGTCTTCAAGCTTTTGCTCTTGTTCTTGTTTTAAATTCCTCCTGCAACTTTCTTCCTCCTGCAAACACTGATAATTCATTCTGTTGTGATTTTGCATAAATAAATATTTATGATTAGTCTCTTTAGAGACAAAATACATCCACCTGACATCTTTGCTGTCCATTTTGAAAATATTTAGGATTCCTGCAGGGAAAAAAACCCAAGCTCTGATAATGGGGTCAGATATTCCTTTTATAAAAAGACAGCTGTGATCCCAGCTCCCTCAGTGTCAGGAATCATCACTTTTTCCTGGATCATTTTCCTTCTGCTGTTTCTCTCACAAATGCACCATGCCCTCTCCCCAGAGCACCACAGTGGCTCCCAAGGTCCCTCTGTGCTCTCACAGTGCCAAGGCTGTCACCCCACACAGCTCCTCTTCCCAGCCCATCCCTACAGCTCCAACAGTGTCAGTCCACAAGAAAACTGAATTGTTTTCTGAAGCTCTTCCACTTGAGGTCTGGCTGCAAATATTACGCTTTCCTGACTCAGAGAGGATGAACCTTGTGTCCAGTGAGATACGATGTTCCTTTTCTTCAGGAAAATAATAAGGCAAAGGCAGGGAAAGAGTGAGGAATGCTGCCAATAGTACTCTGATATCCCATTGAGTTCTTTTAAACTGATCCACCATAATATTTCCAAATAATTATTAATCAATACTGATTGTAGGAGACAATTGAATGAAGGAATGCATTTGTGGCATGCATAAAAGGCAGAAGAATCACCAAGATGCAATTCTTTCTCTTTGGGTGCTCCTGGTAATTTAAATACTGTCCCAGAAACGTTAGGCCTGGATGAGCAGGATTGGGAAAGAGAAGGAATGAGGAGAAGAGGAAGAGAGTTTTTCTGGTACCTGAATTTGGAAGGTGGCTTCCTTCAGGCTGGTTCTTACAAGGTGCAGACYGGTTCATGTAGCCCTGCTAAAATGACTACAGAACCCATGCCTTCAACAGGTGAGTGCAGCAGTTTGGGAACCTCAGTAGGGCAGAGCTCTGAAAAATACATGTAAATGACACCACARACACGGGTGGTGTAAGGGTGGGGAATGGCAGGTTACCCTGAAAATATCCTGCTGTCTCCAGGGGCTCAGCTACCCATCCCTGGGGGTAATCCCTGCCCTGTGGGACCACAGCCACATACTTAAGTGTGTTTCAATATTTTTTGCCTGAAACACTTTCTCCAGAAATGATGCTTCAGCACCACAAGASTCAACCCTTTGGAGCTGACATGATGCTCAAAATACTTCTAGAAAGAAGGATGCACCCTTGCCTGAGGCTGATGGGACTCTCAGGTGTAGCTGGCAGCAAAACAAAGATCCAGATTATTCTTCTTTCCCGSATTATTCCACAAACACTTTTCCACCCTACAGGCTGTTTTCCCTTTGCTTTCTAGTTACTTCTTTGTGACCTGTCACAGGTGGCTTTTTATTTGCCACCTGTCGCTGTGCAAAGATATGTGGGGACAGAAATAAAAGAATTTTTAGGCCAGAAGTTTTCAGACACACCTGGAAGATACCCAAATGTTTTTACCCATCTGTAGGAAAGACAAGCCATTGCTTAAGAACATCCTCTCTGCCAAATGTGATTAGTTTCAGAATTTGAAAGTGCAATGCTGAAATTCATTCTTCAAATGTGAAATTGCATCCTGGTGCCAGATACAAATAGTTGACTCAGCTGACAGTCAGAGAACATTTGAGAAATCTCTAAAATAACTGAGAATGTAAGTGGAATTAATTCACCTGCAGTGTAAATGGAATTAATTCACCTTCTGTGCCCACTGTCAGATTTCTACCAGAAAAAACAGAACTTACTGCTTTTTTCTTAGAAGTTTCTTAAAATGTAGATGCAACCAAAGCACTAAAGGAATTCCTTATTTTATAATTATTAGTACCAAATAGCCCTGATTAGCAAGCAATAACGGCACATGGGTATGTCTCTTAATCCAGCCCTGTGGCTRTGGGATGATGACAGAACCTTTGGCCAACTGCTGTTTTTCCCATATATTATCAAGCCAACWTTGACAATACATTCATGGCAGGAGCCTCACTGAGAGCTTGCTGGGTCTAAAGGTGATTTCCAGCATTTTGSCCAGAAGAGCAGAGTGTGGGGCTTTGCCATGGAGCAGAGAGTGGGGGGGGGATCTGCCCAATGGGGTCTCTTGCAGATGAGTCCCCTGGACTTCACTGTGGGAAATGATCCCTTACAAAGAGCAGCCTCTGGCATGTTCCTCCATATTTGCCTCTTCTACTGTGGTTTCAACAGAGTTGACAAGACTTTCCTCTTCCTAGGGGCAGGTTATTTYTTGACCTGTTATTTCTTAAAAGCACACTTCAGATGTCTTTGGTAGACACACAAGTGTGTGCCACAAGAGAAGAAATGGAAACATGAAATTCTTGTTTGCCTACAAGATGGCTACAATGGCATCTACCAGTGTCAAATAAACATAATGTTCTCCAAAACAAGTTTTGGGGTCTGATGACTTGCATGGTATTGCAAAGCAGTTTGGAGTATATCAGAGAGAACTGGTGATTCCTGTACCTCAGCGCTAACGAACCCTAACATAATGGGAAAAGCACATCCCATTGAAAAGAAATGGTAACAAATGTAAAGGCTTTTTAGCATCTTAGAGAGCTTGAATGTAAACCATCTGGCTCTGTGGGTACAGCAGAGGGATTAGAGAGCAAGAAAGGCCATGTGCCTTTATGTCTATGGCTAAGGTTGATTTTATGTGCAAAAACTTAAACAATACACCCCTTTGATCACTGTGAAAGCTGTGGGTAGGATCAGCAGGTACAGCAGGCCTTGACCTACAAGTCTTGGTTGAACCATCTCAAATCTGATGCTGAAGGAACACAGGACATTAGTTAGAAGCATCTCTATTGATACAGAATAGCAGGCAGAAGGTGGGAGACAGTGACTTGCCATAAATTGCTGGAAGTTCCCCAAAGAAGATAAGGAGTCAGAGCTCTCGCCGGCTTTCCCCTTCCTTTGCACAGAACGTGACTAAAGGAAAGTCTTGATGCTGAAACTGTAAAATCTATTAAGAGGGATTTCCAGTGCCCTGGCTCAGCTGACAACTAATTTGTCTTTGCCTAGCAGGGATTTTCCATGCAGYGGACTCTTGTTTGCTATGTAAGTCATCCCAGTATTTGTTAGTGTCACAGCCGGAGCCAGATGATGTTTATTCTGCTAACATCCACTCGGACTCCGGCAGCGCTCATTGAGGTCAGGGCTTTATTTATAGCAGCAGATATACATCGAGATTCATTTTCTTCCCCTTGCTGTATTCTACCTAAACTCATCCAAAACAGAAAGAAACACGCAGACATGCAAGTAATACACTAATTGGGCCAGATCCACGCGTTAGCACAGCACCACAGAGGCCAATGGAAAAAAAGCATTTTTGAGCAGCTGAGGATCTTGTCCATTATTTCTCACGGGGAAGGGAAGGGAGGGGTTTAAAATCAGAAATTATAAAGCAAAAAGCAAAACTGACCAAGCAACAAAATGTCCTGGCATGTGGCAGAGCAGGTCTGCAATGCAAACTCCCTCCACCGAGATCTGCAGTTTGAAGTATTTATTTTTTTTTTTCCTCCGGTGTTCCCAATCACCTGAAAGTGCAAGAATCAAGAACGCAGAGAGCTCCAAGCGAGGAAAAGTAACGACTGAAAGCAATTTACCTGCTGAAATTGAGAAGGCATTGTCAGCGTACGCAGTCTGAGACAAAGCAAAGCAGAAGAGAAGCAGCAGGTAAGATCCCCGGGCCAGCGGGCTGAGGACCAACATGCTGGCTCTGCCCCGGCAGATTGCAGCTCAGAGGAGCAGCGCTGCTTTGGGGCTCTGTCTCGCCCCTCTCTCCCTCTCTGCCTTGCCTGCTCTCTGCCTCTGCCCTCGCTATGGGATGCGTGTGTGTGTCTGTGTGTGTACGTCTCCCTCTCTGTCTCCCCCCTCCCTCCCCGTGCCTTTAGGAAGAAGGAATGCCAACCATTTCCCATTAAATCTTCTCCTTACACTAGACACAGTTATATTTAACTCCTGGGCTGGATCAGTTGCCCCTATTGTGGATATTAGCTGCTAAAACTGAGGCWTGGGGGATTCTGGTTTTGCTAGCAGAAGCAAAAAGGCACTTTGGATAAATAATAATGATGAGCAGGAATGGGGAAAAATTAAGAACTGGACTATAAACAGAATCCTTCAGCACAGGCAACCAGACACTGGCGTCAAGATGGATAAAATCCCTGATTGATCATCTTCTACAGGTCACTAATTGCCTTAATGGAGAGATGAGCAGTGACCTAACATCTGCTTATCCCTGGTAGCTACGAGTGCTGCATTCATGTACAGAGTGCAGATCRAGGAGAGGGATGCCACAAAGGCTTCACGAACGGATAAACTCATAATTATTTAGGATTTAAGTGAAAATGACAGTATCACTAATAGTGCCAGACATTGTGGGATTGCACAGAACTCAATGATGAGGTGCAACAGGTGGAAAAAACAATACATGAGCCATGGTGGGGTGAGTGAAACGCTATCAGCTCCGGGGGTGGAGATGGCCARCACACTGCAGAGCACTGTGTGAAGAAAACAAACCTCCCACTCSCTGGAAAGCAGCCAGTGTCCTCATTACTTGTATGAAAGTTTGGTGTTTCTGTACCTTATTGCATCATGCAGGGTTTTGCAGATTAATTTGTGCCCTCTGAATAAGCAGCAGAGAGATCCTCTTCTCTGCCTGGAATCTGACAGTGGTTTCCACGAAAATCAGAGGTACATCCTTTGCTGTGAAAAACATCATGACTCTCTCCCAGATGGATATGGTTTTCTTTGCCTACTGTAATTGTCTGCCCCAAGAAAAAAATGAAAATATTTTGGATTAATTACAGAATTGATTTTTTTTTTCATTTGAGAAAAGTTCTTATTTGCAGAAATGATGACATGTCCCCCTGGGCATCAACTCCACCGAAAAGCAAAGTGAGATATTTCCACAATTCTGGTTAAACAGTCTTGGCTATTACTTTCAACACACTGCAAACACATTGACAATTTTTTTTCTAAATGTAGTGGCTAGGTAGGAACAATCACATCTGCCTTATATATTTTATCCTTAATGAACATGCTTAATATAACCATAATGCTTTCTGAAATCTCTTTCCAATACTGCAACATTGTGGATAACAGATTTTCTATTTTAATTTAATCTTCTTTATTCCACTGTCATTCACTTTTTAGTGTTTGGTTCTTTTTAGTAGAAGGAAGTAGTTTGGTCTCTCTCTTGTTTGACCRAAATAACCATGAATTAAATGAGTGCCATCAGTTTTCTTGGCATGCTACATCTCAGAGGGAAAGGAATAGCTCTTGGGAAGTTTATCATGACAAGCCCTAAGCATGTAAAATAAATGTCCAGGTGTCTGATTGTAAAGGAAAGCAGAGGGCAATCCCCATGCTGGAAGCCTGCATGGCTGCTGAAAAAAATTGCTCAAAAGTTAAAATGTCAAGATTGTATTAAAAGATTTGCCTCTGAAAAGATATGACCAACACAACTGTTAGTCAAAACAACAACTGGATAATTCAAAATTCTGCGGACACCTCCTGCAGTATTTCAGTGATTGAAAATTTGGTAGAAGTTCCCAGTACAAAATAAGTTCTATTTGATAAGGAAATAATTGATCCAATAACACTAGAAAAAAGCTAAGACCATGCAGTAGGATGCATATCTTTCCCCTCCTTCATCATTCCCTTACCAATTTCAGTTCTTCGTTCTTTAGAACAAAAACACATGTTTGGGTAAAAAAGCAATAACTTCTTGTTTGAAGAATAGTGCAAGGAATTCTATCATGAACCACACCCACCCTCTGATCAGCACTAAAGAAGAGAGGAATAAGGAATATACTTTTCCTCACAAGAGTGGATGCCTACGAGAAAGATGGAGAGAGACTTTCTACAAAAGCTTGTAGTGATAGGACAAGGAGGAATGATTTTAAACTCTATAGAGTAGATTTAGATTAGGTATTAGGAAGAAATTCTTCTCTGTAAGGGTGGTGAAGGACTGGAACTGAATGCCCAGGGAAGTTGTGGATGCCCCCCCGCCAATCCCTGGAAGTGTTCAAGGCCAGGTTGGATGGGTCTGGTGGGAAGTGTCCCTACYCACATCAGCATGGTTGGAACTAGATGATCTAAGGTCCATTCAACCCAAACCATTCTATGATTCTATGTCAAAAGGTAGCCAGAAGTGATCCATAAAGCCAGGGCGCTTCAGAATTAAGAAAAACACATAACGTTAGCTTTGCTGTCAGATCTTAAATAGAGACTTCTAAATCTGCTTATTGCAGTGGAGAACCCTGATTAAAAATGGAGCTTCTGTCAATGCTCTCCTTATTTTCAGCAGAGCATCTCCATCACTCTGAGCCTGTTGACCTGAAATGGCTCTCAGCCAATGCAAGAAGAAAGCACTGTGGGCTCTTCTGTGGAAAAACACACCATCTTCCACAAATAAACTTGAAAGGAGACATTTRGTCTTATGTTCATTTGAAGAGACCTTTTCTTCATTATATTGCTCCATTAACTCTTTGGGTTTTAGTGGAGAGCTCTCACAGCAGGGCWGTGAGCCAGGCCATGTTAGAGGGCAAATCCTGTGCTGCATTTCCTCTGATTCTGAGGTGTTTGCCTTTTCAACTGAGGCTGCTGATAGTGTCACTAATGGTTTCCCTGGGAGAAGAATAAAGTCCATTGGAAATAAAATGGACAATAGCTGCAGGCTTACTGCTTTGGACTTGTGCAGGTGACAGGASAGCAGACTGACATTCCCTGCTGACTGGTGCTCCAGGCTGGATGACAAGGCTGTACACCTGGTCACACAGCTTGTTTCTGACCTCCCTGGCATCGGTGCCTATGGCAGAGAGAATCCTGAGGAAGGGAAGTGTCATGTAGCAGAGGAAGTCTGGCATGAGAGACTTGACAAACATGTGCTTTGCAGGCCCTGAGCCCTGTGAACTTGCTCAGCCAAGTAAGGCATTTCTCCAGCTATTCCCTATTTTTTTTATTTATGGTAGATGCCACAGCAACTAAAAATGACAAAAGCCAACCARCACATAGTGAAAAAAATAGCCTTTACAGTTTGTCTGTTCAAGAAGTTGTTGCTTGACCTTTTCAGYCCAAACTTGAGATCTTAGAAGTGCATGGAGGAATCTTTTGGTGACACTACCATGCAAACAGAATTTAAAGCCTTTTTCTATGCAAGAATTAACAAACACTTGTTAAAAAGAAGGCTTCTTTCCAGCCCTACTCACTTTTGGTTGGCAGGCACTGCATCAACAAGATAAGGTAAAGTGGATATAGCTAAAATACTATCAATCTTGAATTCTTGCATGAACACCATTCTAGTTAGAAGGACAAAGATAATTATAGACTAGTTTGAGTCTAGATAGGTGATGTAGTTCAAACCCCTGCAAGAAGCTGGAACATTTCTGCTAGATCAGTTTGCTCAGAGTCCCACCCCACCTGAACTTGAATGTTTCCAGGGAGCAAGCATCCAGGGCACTGTTCCACAGTCTCACCACCCTCAGCACAAAAAACTTCTTCCTTTTATTGAGCCTAGATCTACCCTCTTTTAGTTTAAAACCATTCCCCCTCATYCTGTTGAGATCCTCAATATATAATTGAGACTTTCTAGTTCAAAAGTCTGAAAGCTCTTTTGCTGAGTGGGGCAAAGGTAAAACAGCAACCCGTGTTAATGCAGTAATTCAATAACAGCTTGTGTCTGCAAAGTAGTAGAGAAGAATCCTGTTAATTCAATTAGTGCAGGAGCTGGCAAAGAATCTTTATAATTACATTTTCCTTGTGAGAYAGTTATTTAGCAACAATTGTTTTTCACAATAAAAATACCTGTTYAATTTTGCACACTTGAATCAGTTATGTCTAACACTTAGATTTAGTAGCCTGACAGCACAGTTAATGTCACCTTGGAAGATGGTGTCATCTAAAGGACAAAGCCAGCTGCAGAAGCAAAATGACAATAATTGCAGAAAGCCAGTGAGTAGATTCACCATATCCTTGCTGGTGTATTTAAATTTAATTCAGAAGCCCATATAGAAACAGACCCACTAACTGTGCAATGAAGTAAATCCAACCACATTCACACATGGTGAAGTTCTGGCTTACCCCACAGCTCCATCCATGCCAGTCACCCAGCTGGCTACCAGGACACAGGGCAGGTGGCCAGCCAAAGGCAAGCCAGCACCAGTCAGTCTTCAGATTACCACCCAYTGCATGAACAGGGTGAAGGAGGACATTGATGGCAGGACACAGATGCCTAGCAATTTCCAAAAGCAACTCCTTTTTGCAAATTAGCCCTCAGTGGATGTTACACATTTCACAACAAGCAGGGGCCTTCTGGCCACCTCTTTAATCTATGCTCACAGAAGGCAAAACTGACTAGGGAAGCTGATTTATTTGTGCACTYTTCAGAGCATATTTGTTTACAGAGCAGCCCAGCTCTCATCCCGTGTTTAAAAAGTTCATATTGAAACTTTAACATTGCACTTATAGACTTAATTCAAAGGCTCAGTCCTTCATTTGGTTTTGTTTTTCACTCCATGCATACATTTCTTTTTCTATAGAAGACTATAGRACAAAAGAGTTAAGGACATGATTAAAGATTATAGGGTAATTCAAAGTGACTTCTACCAAAGCTGCCAGAACCATCCCACTCATGGCTTTGTGATGTTGGAGGGCGCAACTAAGTAGAACAACTTTAAAACAATAATTCATGTGCTGACTTTTACAACAGCACTCTTCTTTCTCGTTTTATTTGTCTTTTAAACCTCACCTTTCRCACTGCAGAATCCACAAGGCTTCTTGGATGAGATGCACTCATCATATGTGCTCACACTTATGCACAGGATAAAGATATATGTCCAGGATTGTCAGCTTTGGGAAACCTGGGACAAACATGCAAAATCTCAGAATGATTCACAAAAAAATGTCCTGTAGGAAAAAGAAGATGGCCAYAGAAACCCCTGTGCATGGTCTTGACAGTCGTAGTCCTGGTCACCAGAGGTGTCCATTCACTGGTATGGAAGTGGACAAATTGTCTTCAACATCCTTGGATGATGAATCACAAGTCACAGCTGTAACCCAGTCTGGTTCTGGTACTTGCAACTAGAGGAGATGGAAATAGTGTGCAGGGCAATTTCTTTCATCTTATTTTCATTTAGATTATTTATTTACTTCAATTAGTAAATGTCTGCAGAACTCCCTGCCTGTACCAGTATCACTGCTGCGCTCCTGGAGGCACAGAACACAGGAATATCTGGAGTAAATGGCTCTCATAACTCCTAATTTAAGTGATTTATCATCTAACTTGCCAAAGAGCCCAATGAATTAAACACCACAGAGCAAAGTCTTTTTTCTGTGTCAATACTTTTTGCAGGAAAAAAATATTAATGCAATTATTTTAATGCTCACACTAAACTCAGGACTTTTAATTCCGGAGGCCTTCATGGGTGCCTGGCAATGCAGCATCCTGTTCCTGATTTTCATACTGCAGTACAGCCCATTACACCACTAAACACAAATAAATATGGATCCAAGCACCAGTGCATCCATGCCTAGGAAAATGCCCCCAACACATAGGGATCCTCTCTACAGAAGGTTGCAGTGTACAGCAGACGAGTGGCCAGAGCACCACTAATTCAGGAAAATATTTATTCAGACTGTGACCTCAGGCCTGCAAGTGAAAGCAATGAAGCTGCTCCTGAAATGAAGCATGGGCATAAGTGCCTTGCAAATCAGGACCTGAAAAAGCTGCAGATACTTTCTCTTTCAAATAGGATGAAGCCTTATTTTCCCATGGCTCATTTTTCTCTCTCCTGGATACCTCTGGGCACTAAATGTTTAGGGATCCTGTGACTTACAGAATGCAAAATCAGGAGCAGAGCTACTGAGCACTCTTGGGGAGCACAATAGCCAAGGGTTTACGCAAAGGCTTGACAGAAGAACCAAGATTATAAAGCTGGGGAGAGGTGAAGAAATCGGTCACAGTACAAGAGCAAGAAGAAATAGCAGAATATTTTTGATTCTAAGCATTTTTAAAGCAAATGGATGGCTACAAGTACTGACCATGACACTACAGCAAGCAGGATTGAGATTCCTCTGGCATCACAGCTGTTGTGTTGTGCAAGCCACAGCCATGTTGGAAAACTGTCCTGGTTTTGTAACCTGAGAACAAATTTCTTGCTGATTTTAAAAGATGCTGGTTCAGGCTAAAGGTGGAGAGGATTTGTCTTTCTACAGTGGTTCAAATGTTGAAGCCCAGCTACATTATTACCATGGCAGCCATAGRAAATGCCTGGGCACTGCCTGTTGCCCAATCTTTCTGGGCTGCCAGAGTTGTCATTTTTCACATACAGGATAATTGAACCTAATCAAACTAGATAAGTGCATTTTCACAGCACCCTTTGSAGAAACAGGGAACAGTAATTAAGGCTGCATTAGAATTTCCATTATAAAGTCCTACTTTTGAAACTTCAATACTTYGTATTTAAGATATCCTTACCAAATGGCAATTTGGCACACAGAGATGAAAACTTTGAGAAAAAGCAGCTCTTGCTCTAAAGTAATAAGGTCTCACTAATTTCAACTACATAAAATGAGGCCCAGCATTARCTGTCTATGTGTGGTAGATTTAAATCCCTGGCAGGGTGAAATAATAATTTTACCTAACATARTTTTTACTTATTTTCTGGGCCCTTGAATAATATCCCTGTTTTTGCAGAGCAAGCAGGTAGTTTATGGACTGGCTAAGGARGCTTTCATACCTAAATCCCAGCAGCCATGTCTCCTTGCTCTAAGAAGRATGCATTGCTTTGGCTGGAACCTGAGATGTGCCTGCACACCCACCAGCTCTGCTATCAGCACCTTGAYTTATAAAATGCCATACATAGACATTTTCTTAATAACAATGCCAAGGAGGCAGAAAACAAATCCTTCAAACTCTTAGGAAAGTACAATTTTTAAAAAACTCTATAATATGAAGATTTCATTAAGCAGGGGCTTGTATCCAGGCATTGTGGAGCTATAGCTTGGATGGTTGAGGGCATGTTGACACCACATCCCCTCAAGAGCTGCAAGGTGATGCAGAGGTAGGCAAACCCACCCAGATGAACTGAAAGGYTTCTCTGCCCAATAGTTTTCTTCTCAGGTAGGCCTGCAGGTCATGAGAAGTTTCATGCTGCAGCAGTTAAAAGTGGTCACTGCACAACATTCACATCCACGAACAGTGCTCTCTGGAACCAAGAGACACAAAAACTTAGGATGCTGYGTAGCCTGGAGATGTAAAAAGGCTTACATGAGTCTCCCACTATCTTCCTCATGTGGTAGCATTAGCAGCACTAAGTACTGGTGGAAATCTCCCATCCCTTACATGCAAAGATATTTTAGTTAAATGGCTAATCCATTTCTCCAACTCTCAAATACAGCAATTCATACCCTGTCTTTCAAAAGCATCCCTTCTCTACACCCAGTTTAGAATTTGATCCAAGGTATTACACAATTGCTAACTGGATTGCTCAGACATTCTGTAGCTAACAAAAAGGAAAATAATTCCAGATTAAATTATGCAACATTTCCAGTAGCATCCTTCCTTGCCTTCTCTCACCCCTTTGAAAAGATTGATGAAACCCAAAATTTCTTAAGCATATTGACTTAAGCAAGCAATGGTAAGAAAGAGACTCAGAACTGCTTCTTATTTAAACATCAACTTCTCCTGGCATGCCCCAGGAAATTACACTCAGTACCTCCTTCTCAGCATCTTCCCCAAGCTGGAACCCAGCTATTTTCTTCCTCCAAGTTCTGGCCTTGAAGTAAAATTTCCAGTTGGGTAAAGCCACATGGGTCACAGCATTCTCCACGCTTACAAAGTCTGCAATTTTTTGCTCCTTTTAATAAAATTAGGACATTTCAGAGACAGCTTGTTTCTGTCTCATCTTTAAAACTGTTCTCTTTCATGCAATTTGATCTGCCTAACACTCCTCTTGTATCACCTCCATGGTGTTAAACAGCATCAAGCAGGCAAGCTCTATAAAAACACAGCAGTATAGATTTCAATCTCCTTGGTTTTACACAGAAACTGTGCCCTCTTTCATCTCAAAACGCCTAATCATCACAATCTAACAAATTCTATTTTATCATGGTACTATGACTATTTTAAAGCAATAAGAAATGCAGTGTTAATTCTTTCTAAAGCTTTTGTAGAGCTTAATGAAATCCAAACTGATGTTATCAATTGATGTTATCGCCTCCCCACAGTTCCAAATTCTTTGCTTTCAATATTCCACATCTTGACTTATTAAAAGAAATTGTGCATGTTATTGTAGTTATTCAACAACATTTTAAGAAATCAAATGTAAGATGATTTCCCAGAGCTGACACAAAATGCTGACATAATTCAAATACTCTTGTTAAAGGAGAAACAGCATGAAAATAATTTTTATTAATTTTCAAGTATAAAACAGTAATTCTACATTTGCTTATCCAATGCAAATTATCTTTCCTGTGGTCAGTTCCAGCATAAACTCTTAGAGATATTTTACACCATCATAATGGATTGCATTTAATAACTGAAACATATCAAAATTAATTTGTGAGACCAGAAGAATGAAACAAAATTAATGTYAAGATCCAACATTATTCCACATTCCTTGCAGAGTACCCCAGAGAACAGGGCAACTAAGCAGTCTTACATTTGTTTGTGAGCRGTATCCATTCTAGGATTTGATCCTTTTGCACTTCAGATATCTCAGATATTATTTCTTTCASATATTATCTTCCTGTACTAGTGTGCAGAGACATTCCTCTGCCTAACAGGAACCAATGGCTTCAGGTTTTTAGTTTAGACCCAAACTAAAGTGCCAGACCCAATAAGCCAAGAGTCAACTACAAACCTGACCCTAGGCCATGATCCCCTGCCAGTCTTCCCCTCCTTAGGTTATCCAAGCACCTTCCACTAGATAACTAACACTTACTGACAGTGGAATAATAAAAAATAAAGCAAGCAAAACTCAAATCAGAGACAGAATTTCCCCTTCTGTGTATGTAACAATAAAGAATCCGTGCATTTAAGAACAGATGTAAATATAATTAATTTAGAGTATCCTGAATAGGATCATTCAGAGTATCCTGAATGAGTAGCTGCTGTAGACCATGACATAGAAGCACAGACAAACAACTACTTCATTCTGAAAGTCTGAACTTGAAAGCAGATTGTCAGATGCAACAACAGATGAAAACATAGTAGAGAGAAGGCCAGGAAGGCCAATTCTGCATTCAATTGCCATCACAGTGCAGGTGGGACACTCTATAGTTACGTGAAGAACCTTTGTTGTRCAATTAGCCAGCCACAGCACAAACACTAGTGGTTGCTTTGTGATGCCAGCCAAAATGAACTTTGCAATTATGCTCCARTCTAATATATTTCATTGTTGTTGCTTCGGTGAGATTTTTTTTTTAGTTTGTTTGCATTTGGGTTTTTTTTTTGTGGTCTTTTTTGTTGTTGCTGTTGTTGATATTTCAGTGGAGGTGGTGGTAATGTTTTATTTAAAATGCTTCTGATGATAAAGAAATTTACAATCTATTTGCAATCTAGTAATACTAGAAATTTCACCAATAAATATGACCACATTTTCAGCCTACAGACATGGTAGTGTCTGTGAAGAGCAAAATTTCAGACAAAATCCAGGACTTCCTTTTTCTACAAGTGCCATAAGTTCTAGTTAGCAAAAAAAAACCAAACAAACCAGTAGACAGTAGCAGAGCCCTTGAATAAGTCTGAATTTTTAATACATTACTTCCACATTCAGTAGAAGCTGAAAAATCAATCTGTACAATTAGGAAGGCACTACCAATGCAATGGGCTTCAAGGCATAATGAGGCCAATTGGGACATTTTTGYAACAAGATGTTTTGTTTTGGTCCTTAGAAGACAAAGTTTTTAACAGGTATAATGGTGGTGTGGTTGGTTAAAAATTAAGCTACTATAATTGCAGGGTGTCAAACACTTCTATGTTTCAGGTAGCATAAAACCCTCACCTTATTTTGTTCATCCAGAACATCCAAGATTTCAATTCACAAGTAATGTGTATTATTCTGAGTAAAAGTATATAATTTTATCATCAGTGTTTGTTCATCTGCTTCGTCTGCTAGAAGGCCTGGTATACATTCATATGTGTCTTTTTTATTTTACAATTACCTAATTTCAGCATTTAAAGATTCCTCAAACAGAAGTTCTAAAACCCCACTTTGTTCCAATGCCTATGCAAAACATCAGTTCCACTTCCAGAAAAAAATTCTGTTTTGTTTAATGCGCTGCCTTGCACAATCATCTTCTTCTTCTACTACAGGTTGGAACGAGTCAGCCAGGGAAATTCCTGGAAGCAAAAAAACAAAACAACACAGAATAAAAACCTTATCAGAATGGGCAAACAGTAATAGGTATAGTAGTACCAGATGGAATCCACAGAATAGAACAACTGCTCAAAAATGTTTCATCCCATTTGGTCTAGAATGAAAAGGAATAACCTTAAATTCTGGAAACAGCCATTAAGGACACCATGCATTAATAATAGTCAGTGGGGGAAAAGATCCCCAAACACACAAATAGCACRGAAAGCAGATGGCAAGGTGTAAAAGAATCTATTCTCCATCTTCCAMATCCAAACACAGTCTTTTGCCTTGTAAATCTCTGCCTCCTCTGTGGTTTAAGCAATARTTCCTGGGGTTTTCAGAAGCTCATCACCATGAAGCTTGCAGAAAAAGAAAGGAAAACACATACATACCTGTTTCTTTCTCTCAGATTGTGGATTAATCATTACATTTATAAGAGAAGGTGTCTGCTTGTCAGCCACACTGGCTTTCAGAGCATTCTGCAATTCTTCCGGTGTTTTAACAAAATATCCTTTACCTCCAAAGGCAGACATAATTTTCTCATAGTGTGCATTTGGCAGGAGAGAAACAGGAGGTACACTGTAACAGAATGGAAAACATGAACAATGGCAGGGAGAATTGCCAGGCTGACCAATTTAATTACTTTAGTACCAGTTTTAAAATGCAAGGTGTTTACTGTGCTGGCCTGATGAATTCTTCTGGGCTGAAAGAACTATGGTTCCTATATCCCTAAAGCTGCATTTACAGGGTACCACACTCTTTTTTATATTTTGGACACATTCCTGAGCAAAGSTTTAGCATAGTTCTCTTCATACAGAGAACCCAGCTTCAGAAGTTCTGTGTAAGATCAGAACTCAGGTCTCACGTAATTTTGGAAATTATCAGGATTTTGAAGCCCACTATGAACTCTGTACTGTGTGGGCTGAAATGCTGCAGGAACCTGAGAAAACTAGTAGAGAATCATCTCTGTGCTGCACTGATGTGCAAACAATAGGCTGGAATTAGGCTGGCTGCCTGCTTTTGGTAATTGGTTTTAATTTACATTAATTTAGCCCAGGGCTAAATTGACTTTATAGAAGTCATTTCAATCTGCATCACAAAGCATTAAAAATGAAGAGATGACAATTTTGGTCACTTTTTCTGTGATTAACACAACTTACTTTGAAGATGCTTACCATGTAGCAGGATCTCCAAACTTTAACATCTCCTCCCAGGAATCTGCATCCAAGCCAGTGTAAATCCCATTGTTGTTYACTACAATAATCAGGATTGGCAAGTTGTATCTACAAAAACACACATTTGGAAGAATTTTGAAATACTTGTTCCTTTCTGTAAGCTGTTAAAAGTAACAGGAAAAAAATCAATTCCACCTGAAACCTGATCAAATCATCACTGGTAAAGCACTAYATCACAACAACATAAAAATGAGTGTGTATGATTTTTTCTTTGTTTTCGTGTGCTTTATGGGTAACGCATCCGCAAGCAGCATCTTTGGCCTTGTTAAAGTGATCCTGAAGAGCAACTTCTTGAGGCAAAAAAAAAAAGTTACCTGCAAATAGTCTCCACCTCCATCCCAGAAAATCCAAAAGCACTATCTCCTTCTATGCAGACAACTTGCTTTCCAGGTGTTCTGTCTTTGGCCACCATTGCAGCTGCTAYGGCAAAACCGAGCCCCACTCCCATCGTTCCAAAAGTACCTGCATCAAGCCTAAAGGGAGAATACAGAATTACTGTCACTTTATTTCTACTCAATTTCTTCAATTAATCCATGGTGCCTTACTTTTACTTTCAATATTTTGCCATATAGTATTCAAATCCCATTTTATAAACAATTGGTATCAAGAGATACCAGATGTGGAGATAATTATATTCAGTCAAMCATTTGATAAAAATGCAAATGTTTTAAGCAATATAAACATACTGGAACTCTAATTCAAAYTAAGAATGCTTGTACACTAATACTACAATAAAGAACTATTCTCATATGCTTTTAGCTTGCATAGTAACAGTATTTCAAAAACATTCAATTACTGTAGAGACAGACAACATGAAATATTTCTATATTTAATTCCTTGAAAATGTAACTATTAGTCTGAAAGCCATTGATTAAATACTGCTGTTCAAATTTTAGTCTTCTGTTCAACCATTTGAAATCAAATTGAAAGCTATAATTTAGTTAGATCATTTCAATCAGAAGCMCATAATGGATACAAAAGTACATAAAGCACTAGATTATTCCAGGGTTAACTTCTCAAATTTGCTTTCAGATATGTGCAATGCAATCTGAAGAGACAACCAGTAACATTACTGTGTCCTTATTTTAAATAAGGGGGAAAAATGCAAACTCTTCCCCCAACTCTACTGGAAGTACATGGATAGGGTTTTCTTAATACTGTTAATACTGTTACAAAGCAGTATTTTGAGTACCTACATCTTAGGCATGCATGTTGGCATGCCTATCTTAGGCATGCCCTATATAATCCAATTTTCAWGTTTTCCCCATTTTGAAGTGTTTCAAAGAAAAATTCTTCACATGAATTCTTTTCAACGTGAGAATCCCCATGATTGTATTCATTTTTAATCAATATTTACCACAGATTCGGAACGCAGAAACAAACGTCTAGGTCAGGGAATTGAACATTATACTCATCACTCACTTTCCACAAGAGAGAGAGTAACTGTCAGTTGCAGAGCATGCAGAGAATTGTTAAAATCTATGACAGGACATCAGTATGTGAGTGGAAAACTTTCCCTAATCCCTCTCCCAACATACTGAACTTCTATTTTCCAGACTATACTTCTTAGCTAAATTAAAACATTCAGCAGAAATGTAGCCTGATGAGTCAGCACAATATAGAAGATACCATACCTTTGACGGGGATAGAGATTTGGAAGCATAGTTCGTCCAATGTCCATGGTGTTTGCTCCCTCACTGACTAAAATGCAGTCCTTGGGTATCAGTTCTCTGATGTGATGAAAGACTGTATAGTAATTCATAGGCAGAGATTTCTGTAGTGCTAATCCCTTAAAAAGAAAAGATATTCGTAACTCCTATGAACAGAATTCATAATAAAGTGCAAAACATAAAGGCACATCAATAACGATGAAAATAAAAATAGCCTTTGCTATGTAAGGCTGGAGTATTTGGTTTTCCATACACTACATCAAAGTCACTGCTTCTGTATCTATCCTGATGACACAGCATACTTATTAGAGGCTCAACAAGCTCAGCAATCCCTCAATGGACCATCATTAGCAGAAGCTATTAAAACTCAGTTTAACCCAAGRGGCACATGAAATTCTTCTCCACACAGGTTTGACTATTGACAACCCTAAGTGAGCTGTCATCTGTGTGATGGGAGGTAGTTGAAAAGAGCAATCTAAAATAAATTTATTTTAGATTTCTATCTTGGAAACATGCATCTGAAGTTTCAGAATATGAGTTACATAGAGTTAGGTATTCATCAAACATCTGTGGTCTCTTGGTCTTAAGAGCTACTTCCTTTCAACATAGATTATACCTAGACCAGCAGTGCTAGACTGCACAATTACAAACAATAATTACAATTAGAAGAAAACTARGAATGCATCTTAACCTAAGCCAGCTTCCACCTGGAGTATTTGGAGTATCTGTCCATTGCCTGGAAGTCACTGCCCATAATAAAGCAGCTCTGGTGGTGGCCTCCTATTAATGGCTTATAGAACCCAATTTCAAAGTTCAATGCCTTCCACACAGTTTGAATTTATACAAAATCATAGAATAATTAACCTATAATGCTTACAGTTTAAGMCTGTATCAGAATGGTACAAATTTTCAAAGTCTGAGTAAAGTAACTGGGAAGTAATTGAGAAGGTTGGATATACACTAGTTACAAAACTGACCATATATCAGTGCCTGTTATAGAAAAGAAGAAACTTCTAAATTTCTTTRATGTCACACTACCTTCGATCTTTCCTCATTGTTCTTTATTTTCTCTCTTAGCCTCTTCCACCACTCTGAATTAGAAGGGTATTTCCATGACCTTTTGTTGAATTCTTCTAAGAGCTGGAACAATATTGAAATATTAAAGAGGGGTTTTTCAATATATTTTAAAGACAACAAAAGCATCAAGAGTAACATTATCAAGAATGATCCCAGCACAATCACAGCAACACTAATCAGAATCTTTAACACATAATTTGAGAACACACTGGATGCAYAGCATGAATATACTGCCTGAAAATGGTTTTCCTTGAACAGTAGGGGTTTTATTCCTTTATTTTTAACTGGCAACTTGCTTTATATGAATCAGAGGAAATTAAGGTCAAAAATAGAGGACAAGGGACATTACGTTACCTGCTTAGTCACAGCGTTTATGTCACCTAATAAAGTTGCAGCTGGCCTTACATTATTCCCCAGCTCTTCTGCACAAATATCAATCTGTATTYCAGAAAGAAAGACCATCATTAACTCAAGCATATCAGTGAGAACATTTCTTTTCAGTTTAAGTGAGAAACATGGTCTAACATACATATATGTCTAACATGCATATATTGTCTTCATACCTTGTTTTGTCTGTACAGATAACTTCCTTTGCCTTTCCTTGACATGACATCAGGAAATCTTTTATAAAGATAAAACCCTATGTTACATAGCTATTTTAATAAAAATTCATATAYACTCTTAAAATTGACTGCTTTCTTCTTTCGAGCTCTTGCAGACACTATAGAACTTTATTATAGCATTAAGGAGAAGGTGGTGAATATCRTGATAATTGTATGACAGCTAAAAATCTAGGCTTAGGTACACCCTTAAAGTCTATACAAAGCAGCAATTTTCTTACTGAGAAAACTGTGTGCTACTTGACAGTAAGAATTCAGCTAGAATGAAKAAATGGAAAAGTAAGTTGCAACTACTGAAGCAAATTTCCTTATCAGTGATGCACGAGCCTTCTAAGATTACATAAACTGTTATTTATGACCAGGTCACACAGACTATAACCTGACTCAGTATTTCAATACTGATCTCTGACAGCAAAAAAAAAGAAAAAAAAGAAAAAAAAGTGAGATGAAAAAATATTTTCTTTGCATTTTTTAGAAAGAGGAAACAAAGTACATATCATTTGTAAAAATAATAATTGCAAAAATGACATGTGAAAATTTAGTTTAAAAATTAATGCTATTGAAAGTCTGGAACTTCAGATCATGTTCCAGGTCAGTGTAAGCAGGACAGCCAGCACATTGAGTCAGCCACTAGTAYTTGATCACAGACTCTTAGGGAGGAGATTTTAAGGACACAATTTAAAGACTTCTCTTTCTAAGAGCTGGCAGATTGTCAAATGCATKAATTAGTTAAATAGCCTTTCTTCCTCTTATTTCATTAACATTTCCGAGTGACTGATCTCTTGCATTATGACTGACTCAGGATCTGAAAGCAATTCTATTTCAAAAAAAAAAATCAGCTAAGAGAGCAAACAGTAYGAAAGATTCCACAATTTCAAAGAGAGTTTGCTTTTAATCATGGAAATTCCAGTGCTCCAAAGATCATGACAGTATCATGARTCTAACCCTGYATTAGCCAACTGCATCAAAGTATCYGCCCTCCTTCTTATAGCAGCACCAAGCTCTTGATACTGGGAACAATACTGTAAGCATCCTTAGAAAAAAAATAATGAAGTAAAAACAATAATTGAAGAAACTGTAAGTATTTCTGGAAAATGACCATAACTATATGCATCATACCGCATTGTCCATATGGCAGTATTTGCCACATGACATACACTACCAAAATAATTTACAATAATTGCTCTAGGCAATGCTAGAACACAGCAGACTTCCACTGAGCGATAATAATTTTCCTACTTACCTGAATAACCTTTACATCCTGTTGATACCTYGGTGGAAGACCAAAATGTAAAATCCAATTCAACCTTGCACCAAGCAAGATGATTACATCAGCATGCAGTAATGCCCTAATAAATGGAAAATGAGAGAARCAGATAAGAAGGAATCACTATTACATTTAATAATCTTTGGAAAATTAGAAGCAATCCTAACCACCASAGCAAACCCTAGAATATATATGTAATTCTACTTTCCTATAAGCTGCTTGCTTAGCCCCAAACCCCTGTATCTTTTTATATAGCCAATCACCAAGCCATTCTTGAGTTCAGGAACTTAAGAAAATGATTATTATTTTCCTATTACACTTAGGAATCATTACATTAGGAGACTAAGACGATGTTAGAATGATGCTGAGGTTAAAGCAAAAGACTCAAAACTGTGACACTGGGAACAGTGCCAAAATTATGATTGCAGTGGGCCTCTCYGTTTAGTCTCCCATTAATTTACCTTTCAGATGGGCAGACAATATTTGGTATATTCTTTTATTCTCCATCCTTCTTAACAGCTTGCCTAACAGTGACAAAACTAACATGCTCAGCAATGGACAGCATTTTAATACCAGAGCATATAAATGCTCCATCTGCAAGCTGACTCTGCGAATATTCACACATAGTAATATTCTTACAGTCCATTTAAACACAGTCTCTCAGTGTAGTTTGAAATATCTTACTTTTCTTTATAAATGAAGTGCAATTTAGTGAAAGGGTATTGCAAACACCAAACAGAGACAACAGCTGGCAAAAGTTCAACTGCAACATGGGCAGTTCAAGCTTCTGTCCAATGCACAGTTTAGTAAATGTTTAACATAAACTGTTTATCAGTTCTATTTTATGTTATAAAATACACACTAACAACATTGATACATCTACTTGCCATAGATTCCATAGTTATAGAATATAATATATCTCAGAGAATATCTTCCTGGTCAGCATTCTAAAGTAATCTGCTTAAATCTCGTCCCTTTGCCAGCCAGATCTTCAATGCTCTACAGTGAGGCACAAAATGTGGGTGAAAAATTTTTGTGGTATGAACTTTCTCTTCTCTGGCATTTGTAGACCACCAGAATTCCTACTTGTTTCTCAGATGTTAGGATTAGARGCCTTGCTTTATATTTACGTTGATCTTGCTGCAGCTACACAATTTGGATGGTTATCAGGAACTACTCCTTTTGCCATTGGTGTAGGCAAAAAAGGCAGTCCACAAAGGTCCACCAACTTTCTGATGTTATTTTCAGCATGTGAATAAGCAGCACCTGAATGAAACAAAAGAGAYTGATTAATACTASACAAACCAACTGTTTGAAYATGAATTAACTTGAACTTCAATTAWCCTGATTACATTAGTGGCAGAAGAGTAATGTTTCCCGTTATGAAAGCTGCCTGTTACTTTTCATTTTGAAGAACTCAAAACTTTAAATGCCCAACCAAAGATAACTGGGGTTAGAATTTCACATATTTTTGACAAAATGTTTTGTTTTTATTTTTTTTGTAAGACATCGGCTGAACTATTTTCTCTATTTTTGTGAAGCAGGGCAGGGAAAAATAGGAGATCTTATTTTTTAAAATGACAATTTCTAGTGGGTGAAGTTTGATTATTATGGGACAGAGACTTCTGCAGCAGCAACACAAGATGACCTTAAGGTTGTGTCATTTCTTGCTTACCCCCTGCATGYTGCTGTACCACATGCTCCATAAAAACCTTCCCAAAGAGTCTACTATTAGCTTTCAGTGAAAAGAGAGAAGCACAAAGAAGTCTTTGCAGAGGTATCTGTTTGTGCACACTTTTCCTGGAATGCTGCAGCAGTACACGGCTGCTGAGTTAAGCCTGCCCAGGCAGCCTGGAATAACTAACCAGACTTGTGCAATAAGTAAGTCTGTGAGTCTTAAATCCTGAACTGTATCTTTCAAAAATGCTGCTAGTAACAATATATAGCACCAAGYCCAGATATATTTGTTGAGTATATTCTCAACTGCTGACGTCAACAAAAAATGGATCTATTTTTTTTTAGTTCTCCTCCTTTCACTTTCACAGAACAMTCTTTTGTTCATGTATAATCAAGCCAGAGGGAGAAAAAAAAAACAAACCCGTAACCTCTCATGATCTACCTTCTGTTTTCAATTTCATTACCTAATTGTAAGATCCATCTCATTTCAACCATTGTACTCCCTAATTAAACATAGATAGAGATCATTCCCCACATCTGCAGGAAAACAGTCGGGGTTAATGAGCTGGTTATTTTTATTCTGTTCCTAGCTGACCTGAATATTCAACAGAAGCACCACTGCACTGGCTAACACTGCACAAGGAGGCAAAAAATAAATGAACCAGCACAGAAAATAATTAGCCTCCATCTCCAGGAACTGATTACACTACCAGAGTACAATGAAGTCTGTAAAACAGCAACAGCAGCAACACCTGCTATATTGTTTTATATCCTCACATAGGTAGCTTGGTATTTTCAGCAAGAACCAACAGAAAAATGACCTTTGGTYACTCTGATTCTTGCTATATAATCCAGAGCATCAGATAGAATATAATTTCTTTAATAGAATTTAACTTGTTTGGAATTTTGGAAGTGATCCCTTGGTATTTGYTCTTGGTTTAAAGACAACAGTTATCTGATTTTTTTCTACATAAACTTGTATTTCATCAATTGATTTCTCTTTAAACTAGATGAGAAATACAACCATTACAGAACAGAAAAAGAAATTCTAAAACCAGAGCAAATTTTAACATTAAATTCCAAAGAATTCTGTGTTTTTTCTACTGGTTGGTTGCTTTGTTTGTTTGACTAAAGGTAAAAAGAAGATGAGTAACACCTGCGGAGAAAAGCAATCACTGCTCTTGTACTGAATGTGCACAGTTCACAGCTACATCAAAGCTTTATACCTTTGCCAATAATGAGCAGAGGCTGCTTGGAAAGWGCAATGACAGAGGCTGCTTTGGATACAGCCGAGTGTTCAGCCATGGTGATGGGAGGGGGCAGGCAGCATTCCACATACCTGCAGCCAAGCAAAACAAAAGAGGCTCTTTAAAAAATTCAAAACAAGAAATGTTGAAAGACAAAACCYATTGTTAGCATAAAATTGCAGTTGCTACACACCATGCTACAGCATTTATTAAAACAGGATATATATTTTTTTAAACAGGCTTTGAAGTTTTCCTTCCTTGTTTCTTTAATCTTGTAGGCAGTGCTGTTTCAGAGATTTACAGTCACATATTATCATATTAACTCATTCTTTTTTGTCCATTTCATTACWAACTGTAACCTATATCATGTTATGATAGAATGTTCCATTTAGAGTCTGGATTTTCTTGTTTTAGGAAAATAAAATATCAAATTAACCTCTAATTAAACTTTCTTTTGTTCAGTGACTTGAAAAATAATGAACATAATCTTTACGCACTTGACAGAGCTCTTATTCACCTGAAGATTCACAAAATCCCCAGGTATGTCAATATAGCAGGAGCCTGGACGACCATACATACTGGTTCTTACAGCCTAGAAAATACATAATCATAGTTTTAATCACTGTTTGATAGGATTTAAAAAATATTTATGTTCAAAAAAGCAAGAAAACCCTTCTGTAGGCAGAGAAGGTGCAGTTTCATTTTGCTGATTTTTCATAGGAAAAGCATTCATGGGTTGATTTAKAGCAACAAATTAAAGTTTTGATGGTAATCACATTTTCCCTTATATACCAGCAGGAGCTGTTCAGCAGATGTACAGTACTGGAYACTAAATTCTCTGTTTAACTTACAATTAGACAATTATATTATTAGCTGTTATGTTTGGACATGGAAAATTAAACATTCATGCTGAATTCTACTTAAAGTAGCACAAACAAAGTAAAACCAAGATAACCATTCCCTCAATTTTCTATTACTTCGGATTCCAGTTCTTCTATTGCAGGTAGATGCTCTGCTGAATTGGCACTTCTGGCAACATTATGACTGTATGCAGAATTTAGGCTGACATGGCTGAAGGGCTGCTACAGCAGTACCAAGAGACTTCTCTAATCCTCTCTGAAGTGCTGAGATAAGGATGTGTTTTCTCTCACTCTCAAAAAAACCCCAACAAAGCAACAACCAAACTCAAAACCCAAACACAACCATCTCCACTGCACTCCCCTCCAAATCTCCTTCACMTRACAGTGGTGAAACAGCTGAAGCATTAAATYTCTAGTTATTTCATCTCTCTTTAAAAGCATTTATTTCRTAAAAAATTTCCAACTMTGWCTGAAGCTAASAAAAAACACTGCAGGGATCAGTATGCATCAGATTCTATTRGAATCTATTTCTAACTTATTCCATAGCATTATTCATAAGGCAGAACCTCRCCAATTGTTGATTTGTTTAATCAACCATTGCCTCATATCTGCCAGAGCAAATTACTTAGAGTAATAACTATACAAAAATAAACCCTCAACTMTTAAACAGGAGACAGTTAACCTGATGTTCTGTTGTTAATTTTGTATTTTTTCATACCTTTTCAATAACAGCAGGAATAACTTCCAGGCTGCTTGGGCGGACAGACAGCTTGTTGTACAGCCTGCCAGCTTCAACCTGAATAAAAGCAAATAACCATTAATATTGATCTACCAAAGTGATTTGCTCATTTCCATCTCATTTCATCATGAATAAAAGGAAGGAAATGCCAGATGAAAAGCAACAAGGTGAAAACTTCCCCATAGAAAAATGCAGTAGCAGCTGGTGAAAACTGTCAAAACCATAATCATTCCTCTGAGTGCTTAAATTTTATGGGGTTTTTTTTTCCTGCCCCATGCATTGGTTTCTTTTCTTGGACATTTTGCTTTTGTCCATCTCAGAACAAACAAAGGTAATTTATACAAGCTAAGAACCTAAAATAGAGTATGAATTCTTACATAAGTAGGGACCAAGACATTCCAGGTAATCTGCTGTATTTACACTATGTCAATTTTAAACCAGCAGATGGAGCAAATCAACAGTATTATAAGATTTGTTAGGAAATGTTGGTGTTTGGGATTGGTTTTCCTACAATAATGAAGAAACAACAATTATTTAACTGAAACCTTYGTGCAGAAAGTTGTATGTCTGTGTACCTGTGGGAATTCTTGGAAAGCTCCCATTGTTTCCTGATTTCTGTCAGAAGAACCTCCAATAACAATCAAAGGCCTAGAAAAGTTAAAAAAAAACCAGGAAAACCCTGTAAGTATATATATATATATATATATATAGATAGATAGATAGATAGATATATATATATATGTATATATGTATATATATATGTATGTATGTATATATATATGTATGTATGTATATATATATGTATATATATATATGTATGTATGTATATATATATATGTGTATATATATATATTTTGTAACTGCAATCACACCTTACAGTCAAATCATACTGCACTTGGTATGCTGTGCACCATTAGCATCCACAGATCTCTACAGGAATAAACACAGAATACAGAAATAGATTCCAAATATCAGAATATCAGCCTGTAGCCTTCTCTGCAGTTTTGGGCAACTAGTTTTAGGACAATCTGGCTTTATTAAGTGACTTGCATAACAGAAGTTCCAAAACCAAATCCCATTGCAGGCAATTTTCATTCAAGATTGATAATGTGGGTGACACRATACTTTGAGGGAATGACAACACCTAATAAGAAGCTAAAAAGTATTGACTGGTCTAAAAAGTATTAAGATGTGTGTTTTTAAGGGGTATTGTAAGATGCACAAACACTAGAACTAAGAAACAAGTTAAGATAAATTTTAACRATTATGTTTCCTTTGTATACAATTTGGAATAAAGCAGAAATAAGCTGGTTGAGGGCACAACTCCCTGCATTATGCTTTTAGTAAAAAAAACCCCAAACTCCAAAGAAACAAACAAAAAATTAACATGCCTGCAAGCAGCCCTGACCATAAATTAGTTCATGGCTATGTGAGGAAGGCAGTATAGTTTACAATGAGGGTTGTACAMTCCACAAGAGCACATTTTTATTATAATTTCCACAAAATACAATAAATAATTTTCTTACAGTGAATGAAARCCTGCCTTTTATTCAAATTGTAGAGGTCAAACTCCTTAAAATGCCAAATGCTGAGTCAAYAGAAAAAAGATGTTTTATTAATCTGCTTATTCATCCGCACTATATTGAAATATTGGGTCAATAGCTTTCTAGGCTTTTCTCTTTAACAATTTCTCTTCAGATACAGCCCTTCCTTTGACTGCATTTATCTATACAATGTATCAAGTTGAAACATTTATAGTCGGTTCTATGCATAACCCTAAATTTAATCACCCATAAGACTTGGGGATATGTGTATCTAGATCCAAGATTCTTAACCAAGCTATTTCTCTGCCATAAATAAAAAATCTCAGTTCTAATCCCCTGGCACAGTGAAATGAGAACTCCAGATTGTATCTTACCTCTATGAAAAAYGGTTATGGAAAAATGCACTTGGTGATTGCTTTACACATTTTATTCTGCTTATTCTCTCCCCTCAGCAAAATGATTATCATTACCCATATATAACAAGATTGTTTGACAGCGACAAACCCTATGCTACTCTCTTCTTTCTTATAACAACCCCCTCATTCAAAAGCAAGGTTTTTGTATGATTTTCCTTTTTTTAGTCTAAGGTSACATAGTGACAGCAAAACTTTAATAAATAACTATTTTTTTTAAAAAGAATTCCAACACTAGAGGTCTTTTTTCAAAATAACGGACTTGATTTGTTTGTGTTCCCATTACYGAGCTTCCCTCATCCATCAGCCCTGCTAATTTAATGTTCCAGATCCCACTGTCCTGGATCACATTMTATTCTGTGAACACATCTGCTTGGTATTACTACAGCTTCTTCCCAAAATACCTCAAGTACAGTTTTCTGAACAGCTTTCAGTGGCAGACCAGATAAAGTTGTCACGTCTCCGTGAAGGCTTATAGGAGTAAATACTATCACTCTGTATATAATTTAATTCAATACTTAATTATGGCTCTAAATGTCTGCGTGGGGAGCAAATAGGGATTTTAACAATGCAGTTGTCAATTTATTCACATATGAAATGGAGTAATTCAAAAGCAGTATGAAAYTTAAATTTAGAAAACACCTTTAATATTATTCCATGATCATGAAAGCATTAAAGGCTGAATATCGACCTCATTTTCAAACCTATCCATACAACCAGCTATACTGATATATTTTCTAATACCCACACAATGGGGTAGGACATAAAGAAGAATTTTTCGATGAGAACACAAAAAAATTGAACAAAATTAAGATTGATAAAGAAAGAATTCCTTTCTCATTATCCACATGAAAGGAGAAAAAAGGTAAAATACTAAATGCTGTGGAGTTCAACATATGAAACAAGTAACACCACACAATGATAGGAATTTTAAAGGGAAAATGCAGTTAAATTACCAGCAGTTAATGGTTGCATTTGCCATCCCACCAAGGGTGTGTAAGAAACCTGGACCAGACACAGCAAGACATACTCCTGGCCTAGGGAGAAAAAAACAAAAAGAAAAAAAGAGTGAGAAAAAAAAGGAAAGTGAGCACAGGGGAATCAAAATAAATAATCAACAAAAATAAGATACTGAAATATAGAATATTAACGTTTTACTCATCAGCAAAATTCATGAATGGCTAGGAATTTGTATGAATGACTAAAAATAGACATGGAAATCAGAAACTATCTAGCTGTATCAAACCAACTGGAAAAACAAGTGCCCAGTTATGTGCCACCCACACAGAGGTGTGTAACATACACAGGTTTATCCCAACAGTTAAGCTCCTGACTTCATGACATTTGCTCCACCAGCTAACATTTACATGGAATTTGGTAAACTTATGTTTGCAGTTTTCTCAACTGCACTCTGTCAGCAGTTATCAATGAAGAAGGCTCACACTGGAAGAAGTGCATCTGATTCAACACAAATTTTACTACAATTTCATTCAGGCAGAGGCAGTTGTTATGCCAGATGAGGAGATAAAAATTATAATTCTTAACTAGGGAGCATTTCTATAAAGCTTTGCACACTCTTTACATACCTGCCAGTCAAATATCCAACAGCAGATGCAGCATAACAGGCCTGTWGAAAATATTGGATTTAGTGATACAATTGTTATGTATACATTTAATGATATTTTTTACATAATTTTCAACAAAAATACCAAAAATAAGAAGGTACACAGATTCTTCCCTGACTATYAGAGCTTAACTGTAAGTAAAAGCACCATTTTGCCCTCCCCATYATGTGTCCATAAAGATTCACATGAAAAATCTCAGGACTCCTCTCCAGTTTTCTCCACATTTCAGGCTCCCATTGTTCCAATRTATTACATTAGGAATATTTGGGATTCAAAAAAAGAAAAAAAATCAACCCAACTAAAACTGGGGAAGCAAAATGAATACAACAATGCATGAAACTTCTGCCTTCCACTACCTTCTGGACTAACATGGAAGAGGGATTTGCAAGAGAAAGCAAGAAATCTAGCCATTCTGAATTGTATTTCAGAAATTTCACTGTATTTCAGAAATACTGTATGTAAAGAATCAAGCAAAAGGTTGAAATCTCACACTAGAGAGAATAATTAGACAATTAGGGATTGTCTTTTACAAACTGACCTGCTGAAATACTTCTCACTCCACTTCAGTGCTAGACTTTGCTTTAGCTACATTGACATTTAAAAAGTGTTTTGAATAAAAAGCAYAAAAGTAACATCTACAACATGTGTTAGCATAGCTTATCAGCAGTGTTATTGCAGAGACTGTTTTTATGCTATTCCTGTAGTGATATTAAACATTTGGATAYAAATTTCACCAGGTAAAAAGGCAGTATGTGATCAAGCACAAACATAAGTTTACAGGTGGCACAAGAACTCACACATGACATTGCCCTCTCTCTTATATTTTCATGCCCTTGTCTTGAAATCAGCMGTTCTAACACTTAATGGGAAAAAACTCATTTTGAAGTATTTTGTAATTTGTTTTAAGTAAGCTTGTGGCCTTAGAACMTGCCTCTTTCAGTTTTAAATGGAGTTGAGATTTGATTTTTTAGTTATAATTGAGAACTCTGGTGCTAAGATGCCCATTTTAGTTCCAGCTGTCATTACTAAAAGGGTTCTCGAGCCCAATTCCCTCGACAGCTGCACCAACTCCAGCATACTGACTTAGGATACCAACGTCAAGAGATTGCTTTAAATACATGGTGATAATTATTACCAAAGATTAGAAACAAAACACAAGCAATGTGTGTTAAATAAAAGATATGATAAATATTTTGTAAATATTGTAATATTTTGAAGTTTACAACAGATCTGGTTTTTTATCAGTCTTCTAAACAATCACAGGAATCTCTAATTACCCAGGGACAGATACACAAAACACACGCCCCTATAGAGTTGCAACACCATTTTTCACTGTTCAAAGGGCATATGGATGCAGGTCAAATTGCTTCTGGCAAACTTATGCCATATTACAGGCCACAGGAGTATGGCTTATGGGTATAGGTAGTGCTACTTTTAGCTTCGTGCTTTCATCAGGTGTTCCCATTTTGTAGTTTTATGGGCTTTTTACAGAAATACAGAATCATTAAGGTTGGGACAGATTTCCAAGACCATTGAGTCCACCCTTGGACCAAACACCACCTTGTCAACTAGACCATGTCGCTAAGTGCCATGTCCAGTCATTTTTGAACACCTCCAGGAATGGTGACTCCACCACCTTCCTGGGCAGAATAAGGACATAGGGATAATTTTGTCAACACTTGTCAGTTTTCCATAACTGATGCCAAACAATCAGTATATTGCTTGATTATTACCTTAATTTTTTATTGTTTTAACTTGTTTATGGATCCTATTTCCTATGAACACTTCTAATTAAAATGTTACCACTTTTACTTGCTACATCTGGCTTAGAAATGAGATAGAAACTCAACCCCTGGGAAACAAACCTTAATTTTCCATATAGCTTATATCAYATACAACTGTCTTCACCAATAAAAGAAACAGCTGTATAAACATCCTCCACAGCCAACCACACAACTGAGACATTTAAAACTTTCACATGTAAATAATGAGTGCATCTTGAATATACTGTATATAACCTTTCACCCTCTCCTGTGCCAAGCAATGACTCTATTATTCACAGAAGAGAAAGAASAAACCAAAATTCCCWACAAGATGCATMTTCGTTCATCCTTTYCCACTCCCTAAAGAAGAGAAATCCTGATATTTTGACATTAAATCAAGTCTTTGTGTTATTTTTATTCCACTAAGCAAAAGAAGCTCATCATTTACACAGCAGAATGTTTCTTGTCTCCTTCAYCTAGTAAAGAGTAATAAATAGAACAGCATCTCACTTGGCAGTGCAAAGCAATCTTCTCTGTTAATTACARACACACAAGGAAATTAATTTTAATCATGTCAATAACCACAGCTAAAACTAGAATATTTGTAAATGGCCTACAGGAACATAAAGACTGTTGAATTCCCAGTCCTTCAAAGAATCAAATACACCTTTTAAACATGTTTGTATATACTTGCTTCCCTCATATGTTACAGATTTTCCACAGACATGCCTTCCTCTAAATTCTCACATTCCAATATAAGCATGTAAGGATTAGACAGCAAAAACATGASCACCTGATTTAGGGGACCTAATGCTACAATACTTTGTTGAGGACTGAGACAATCCAAAAGGTTATTAACTATAAAAATTAAGGAGAACTGGCAACTGCTGTAGACCAACTCCTGGTATGGAAAGCTGATGGTCCATTTGCCACCAGTTCAAGAGCTGGTAGTTCAAGCCAGCAACCCATCTTGTGCAGCAACCCTTGAAAACGAGGTATAAACCTGAGGTTATTATCTTCAATACCTTCAGACCCCCCAAGAAACTACTGAGATCAAAGAGTTTCTACAGTGGGAAACCAAACAAAATGCAGAACTAGCAGCATAACACCAAAATGCTGAGGAGCTTGACTCTGAATTCTGATACCTACAGAACGATATTGAAATGTAAATAAGTAGGAGAGTCTAAGCATATGTTCATGCTTGATTTTCAGCACTCCAAAGCATTATTATTTTCTATGGTTTCTTGCTTCATGAGCTTTTAAAATGCAGTTAGGGAAAAATAATCATAATTATTTAAATTGTCAGAACAAGTTTATSAATCAACAGGAAAACTTTCCTCTTTGGGCACTTAAGAACACTGCATGGACAAGGAAAAAAGTAATGAAGTGGGTACTAAAGCCCTAAAAAGAATTAAAATCCTACCATTTGGAGTGAGAATGTTAATATTGTCCCAATTTGGAAGGGAAGACATCAGTAAAAGGAAATAGTGAAAAAAAAATGAAGGAAGAAGAATATTAGAAAGAGTGGAAGAATATTGAAAATATAGCTACAGAAAAACAAAAAGCCCTGGATAAGCATCTAAAAACCTGGCAGATAAAATCTGACAATATATCACATGAAGGAAACAAAAATGGCAATTTTTCTGTTCTCGATCACATGCTTTTTATTTTTTTTTTCCTATCCTTGCTCCCTTATCAGAGAATGGCATTTTAAAATGAAAGAAGATGCAATTCTCTTTGGAGGGGGCACTTTAAAATGGAAGTGGGGAAAGAAGGACACAAAGAAACACTCAACCCAATGTACCAATGTTCTCCATTATTCCAAAATAACATGTTCTTTAAAGGAACATTCAGAGATCACATTCCTTCCAATAAGAAAACTTTTAACTGGGTTTCATTCCATTGTAAAACAGTTAAGGAAAGGTCCCACTACAGATATATACTTACAGCTTGTTCATTTCTCATTCCCACATATTTTATTCCAGCTGCCTGGGCTGCAATTGCGATTTCAGTGACTGGAATGCCAACAATGCCAAACATGTATTCAATATTCTATAAAGAAAAATGTTGCAACAATAAGTTGTTGGGTTTTTTTTCCCCCCTGAAAGATAGCTTTAATAAGCACATGCCAAGCATAGACATGCTAACTACACAAGCAGTCTAAAACTAAAATGTAATTACATATATAGTGATGTAGAAGTTCAGAGATCACTGTGGAAACATAGAGCTGGCATCAGCTGGTGTTTGCAGCTCAGCCTTCTGTGGTTGTGAAAGCGCTGGATTTTGGGGCGGTCTACAAGCAGTGGAACAATGTTTTAGTGCTTCAGTCAACGTGTGTTCAGTGCTTTTTACTTACTAGTTCTTACTTGGGACATCTCTGCTATGTCTCTTTCCTGTTTCTCACTATGTCAGCTTCCTCTAGTCTGAAAACATACCATGCCATCTTGCGTATTTACACTTTCACAGAAAATTAACGCCAAAAAGGCACCAAGAAATGACTGGTATAGTACACTGTCCACAGAAACACAGAGATAAAGAAGACTACGCTTATCTTGACTACAACTGAACTTCTTTTCCGTGTTTCACAGGCCAAGTGCAAAGTCTTCTCTCAAGACCCGTGCCAGTTCTAAAGGCATCTCGAGTTTAGAGACAGCACAGAATTTTCGTCACTTTAAAGGACGCGCAGGACACACATCCAGCTGACACGGAAAGAGCCAGAGAGGGCCTTCGGCACTGCTTGGTGGTAACGGGAGCACTGGCTGAGCTCGGGAACGGGGCAGAGCTCGGGAACGGGGCAGAGCTCGGGAACGGGGCAGAGCTCGGGAACGGGGCAGAGCTCGGGAACGGGGCAGAGCT
>NW_026623285.1:3062225-3100725 GCF_030028575.1 Malurus melanocephalus
CCTCTCTCCTTCCCTCCCACAAAGCGGCGGGGCGAGTTCTTCCCGTCCGCCCCCGGGAGCGCGGCAGCGGCGGTCGGGGTGAGTCTGGCCGCACACACACGCTCGCTACAGGCTGTCCCGGCCCGCAGGCTGCCGGTCCCCGCCCCCGCGCTCTTACTTGCGCCCTGAGGGCCTGGGCGATGAGCTGCGCCCCGCTGACCGCCTCGTCCTCCATGTCAGCCCCGCTGCCCGCCCGGACCGGACCGGACGGGGACCCCGGCCGAAGGTCGCGCGCAGTGACTGACAGGCGGCTCGGCCAATCAGACAGCGCAGGGGGCGGGGCCGAGGGGACCCACCCCTGACCCCGCTGGCGGGCGGCGCGGGGCGGAGACCGGGATGGTTTCCTATTGGCCAGAGCGGGCAGCCAATCAGAGGTCGGGGGTGGCTGCCCACAGCGTGAGGCGAGGGGTGCGCGGGGGCGGCGGGGGGAGCAGGGCGGGGCGGGCCGGGATTGGGATGGGCCGGGATGGGATGGAATGGGATGGGATGGGATGGGATGGGATGGGATACGGGGAGAGCGGCCGCGGAGCGGAAAGGGGCGGGCCAGACGGGCCTCGATGGCCTCCGTGAGCCGCAGTACCGCGCGGGTACCCGGGGCAGCCGCCCCTGAGCGCTCCGGCTTTGTGGGGCTGGTCAGAGGGGGTGAATACGGAGCGGGGCAAAGTACAGGAGTGTGTGTGAGGTGCCGGTGCCCGASGCCAGCGCTCAGCAGGAGAAGTGACAGAGGAGGAGTGTGAGACACTCCCAAAGTCGCAGCTGAAGGATGGCGCACCCCGCTCTGTCCGGCTCTGCCCATCCCGGCACGTGTCGCTGAAGTGACACAGTTGACAGCATGTCCCTGYCCCACGCTCCGCCTTGTCCGTGCCGCCGCCCTCGGTTCGTCCGGACAAACCACTAAKGATTGCAGCGCTCCGTTCGCCCTCACTAGCAACAAAAAAAAACGTAGATATAACAAACAACAGACCACATAGATGACAAAAACCCTCCACAAAAACTACACAGTAAAGTACTGTAATATAATACAGCAAATAAAAGCAATAGGAGGGATCAGTCGAAAAAAATCCTTGAATTTCACTATATGTATTTTTATAGTATGTTGTGTAAATACATAGTAGAATGGCAGCAACATCATAATCCACAGATATCATTTAACCTAAGAAAGACTTTTTTCATAGCCAATTGAATATTTGCTTAGTAATCGCTACTGTTTAAGTTATTATTRTTACTTGTTACTGTTTATGTTATGTTACTTACTGTAACTATTTATGTTACTACCCTATGTGTTAGGCATAGCTTAACATGAGTTTGCTATTAACCACTTAAGAGGACCCAACCCAATGCTGTGTTTTTTCTGTTATTTCATGGTCTGTTGTCTGTTGGGTTCCTCCGAGTGTAAAAGTGCAAAGAAGGAGGGTATGTGTTGCTCTTCTCTGTCTAAGTTTGCAAAGTTGTTGAAAAGCAAGGGACTGGATGCTTTACTTCACAACCTACTGGGATTAGATAGTTCTGAAAAGATGAGTAGGAAAACAGTCTGCAGTGTGACTGCGTCCAAACTTAAACACCAGCCTTTTAACTCTTTATGTGAAACTGTCACTGAAATATTGTGGCTGCATGACAGTAATACTGCTAGGAAATATTTATATTTGGGTGATATAATCCTGCTGAAGCCTGTCTGTCAGGCAAAGGACCACATCAATCACAAGAAAGGCACATAAAAAGAGATAAAATTAKAAAGCATTTCAGGTCATAAAAATTTAAAGTCATGGTTCAGGTGAGGTGACAGCTCTGTAGATCCTAAGCAAATTAACTTCTCTTCAAGGAAAGGACTTGTGGGATGGTGTAGCACTTTCCAGTAGTAAAAACCATCCAGAATGTGGCAGAGACRTATTTGGAATCTCAACAGCCTAAGGGCTGAGTAAACCCTGTATCCTTATTTTGGCTGGAATGTTTAATATAGCCAAGGCCAGCCTTSGGCTTGTCACGGCTCTCTGTGCTAAAAGCAATATATGAAATAGCAGAATCCTGTTGTTTAAACTGTCAAACAGGGGGAAGGCTTTAGGGAGCACTCACACAAGTGCTCAGCCRTCATCTGTAGGACTAGCAGTAATCACAACCCAGGGTAGGATTCAGAGGAATTATTTTAGTTATTTTAGTTGGCCCAGGTTCAGCCAGATGGGATTGTGTAGTTGCATGTTCAATGCCAAACCTCTTGTGCATCTAAATGAGTAAAAGATTCAGATTAGTTATTTTGTGTGATTCTGACCACCAGGAAATGAAATGTGGTAAAAAAATAAGAACTCTCCRAGCATGCTTGTAAAATATGATGTTTTGTAGAAGCTCATTATCTGTTAACTTTTTTTCTGTTCATGTGTTTGGCTTTTAAAAAGGGCAGTTTTTCTAATGCATAGCAATTCCATCTTGTGATCTGAAACTCGTTTTCCATCACTAGTAATGATAAATTCTAATTACATCTTAGTTGACAACTTTATTAAGGAGCAGCTGACTAGAACCCATTCCTGTCTTAAATAGCCATTTTGGCTTTGAAGGGGTGACAAGAAATAGAAAAGAGAATTTTGTCAGTGAAGTGYAACACAGCTTGTTTATTTTCAGTATGTTCCTTAACTGTAAGAGGTTTTCCACCCTTGAAGCCCCTCTCTCTGCTACTGCTTTATATCCTCCCATGTGCTTTGATATTTCATTTGCAAAGCTGAGCTGCAAGGAGTCCCCTGTATTCTGATATGCATTGCTGAATCACCCTCTATAAGTACTGAATGTTTTCTTCAATATGCAGCATAGCAAGGGTAGCTTGTCATACATTACTTTTCAAAACTGTTTATATACATGCAGTATCTTTAATCCATCTGATTACAGAGAGGCCATGGGTTTATTCTGTTTTTATCATGCTTTAAATAAGTTTACCCTTGAAGGCATGTATGGACACATTGGCTAATTAAAGCTCAGGGAAATATGAATATGTAGTTGAGCTTAGATGCATTGAATAACTAAGTTACTTGTGTACACTTAGAAGTGTTATTATTACATATAAGATTTTTTGGATGAGCAAACAAGTCTTCTGCCTACCATGGGCACTAAGGTTATGATTTTGCTGTCCTACATRGGATTGTGCTGCTATCAAACCAGTGTTGCAAATAGCATGTAGCACTTATAGAAGGTAACAACTAAGACAGTACTTATTAAATGCTTTTTCCATTTGTTCATTCTTAGGTATGAAACAGTTGGTGTTTAGGAAAAAAAAAACCCGAAAAAAGCAGTATTAAAGATTGTTGTTAGCTGCTTTTCGTCCTGGAATTTAAGCAAAGAGATATTTTCAGTTAACTTGCCATAGACTTTCTTTCTTTGGTACAAAACGGCATTTAATATAGCATGAATAAAAATAAGATTGTGATTAGTTTAGAATGGATTTTTTTTCCTGCTGAACTCCTGTTGGGATCTAGAGAAGACTCTTCGTGCATATGTCTGTCTGTATTTGCATTGGAAAAATTCGGGAAGTTGTGGATTACAAAGACTGAAGGGCACCAAGAGTGTTTCGGAACATTTTTTTTTCTTGGATACAGAGGGAAAATACAATTAAAAAACCAGTAACTCAACTTACAGCTATCAATATATAGCACTAACACATCTCTTCTGCACGCTTTTCCAATTTCACTGATATTCGAGATTTAATTCCTTAATGATACTAGTGACAGTGTGGTGACAAATACAGAACTCTCATGTTCTGAGAATAATTCTGAATTTAAAAGCATTTTTGTAGTCTTTCAGAGGTGTTGCACAGCCATTGACTGTGTCAGTTCTTGTTCTAAGTCCTTTCCTGACATGARAAGTCAAAAGGTTACATGGGAGCCCATATTGCAGAGTGGCCCAGCCTTCCAGACTCAATAATTCTTAATTTTTTTTCCCAAGAAAAGCTCAGTAATGCAAATTTTCTCCATTTTGTATGGATTTCTGATTTATTGTTATTAGTATGGAAACATTTTTAACCTTACCTATCTGCATTGTATGGGAGGAATGCAGATCTGAATTGCACTCAACATTTTTATAAATGTTCAAAAAAGTTGCACTGTAGGAGAAATATTTGCCTATTACACATACGGARTTGGAATACAGTGAATCCATAATCCATTAGGAGAGGCATTTTCATGACAGAAAGATAGATACAGAAGTAGTGTCTAGTGTAATTCTCTTGGTGATTATCTGCTTCAGTATTGATAAAGTAAGTTCTATTTCTGCTTGACTACTAAATACAGTCTCCAAGTAATTTTCAGAAATGCTACTTTTAAATGCATCCTCCATCACCAAATGGGGGAGGAACTGCAAATTTGTGAGCTGCTTTTAACTTTTCCCGAAGCTGTTTTGATATATGGTGAAATAATCTATAAATGAATGTTGATTGTAAAGGGAAACCAAGCAAGGAGATCAGTAGAACTATATATGAAGCTAAAATGCTTTTGAGCAGGATGCAGTTATTTAAGGCACCAGTGTAGATGGATTTAAGGTTTAGAAACAATATGCATGTGGCCCTTTAGGGACCTAAAAACACCACACTGCTGAGAGCCTCAACTACCATCCACACTTAATTGTCAATTTAAATTCCTGGCATGATCCTTTGCTAAGCTGCCTCCATCCCATCTATCTGGGTTGTTTTTTTTTTCTCTAGGTTTATGGCAGTCACCATGGTGGCTCTGTGCTGGAAGCTGCCCATCTGCTTTCTCTTCTATCAAGTAGTGTCAGGARGAGTGAGGAGGGAGGGGCACTACATTGCCGCGGTGTACGAGCACGAATCCATCCTGAGCCCCAATCCAGCAGCGCTGGTGGAGCGGCGCTCGGCGCTGGAGCTCATGGGCAGGAACCTCGACGTCTATGAACAGCAAGTGCTGGCTGCTGCCAGACAGGTACAGCCCAGCTTGGAGCAGTTGTGKGTGCGCTGGGTATATATAGAGGAAGTGCTATTTGAAGATAATCCTTCACATTTGTGTTCCTAGGCAACTAAAGCCATATTTATATACATAACTCTGGTCTGGGTTCTCAGACAATCTGACCTGCCAGCAGCTCTGRAAAAGAATCAGGCCAATTAGCATCCTGCCTAACTTGGGTTATTCCAAGCTTGGAAAAATATGGCTGTAGTTATTTAGTATAGGCAAACGAATTTTCTATTTTGGTCTGAACACTTAGCTCCTTTCTGTTTTCTTAACTGGAGGGTTTCCTTGAAAGATTGTCTTACTGGCAGCTGTTTTGGGTTTGATTTTATTCCAGTGCTCTCARTGGAAATTCCTGAATGTTTCTAAAAACTGAGGAAGTCAAATGCTTTGGAAATTAATGTTCCGCCTTTAACAACTTTGTGGAACTAAAGTTTTCCATTCCTTTCTTCTACCCACCATGGAATGGRTCTCAGTCTAAATATATTTAGAGGGGAGAGTCTAGTATTTCCAGCTGTTCTTATGCACAACCCTCTTTCCTCCCCTCCCAAGAAAACCCAGAGCTGGTTCTAGTCAGAGAAAGCAAGTGTTGCTGGACTTACACAGAGAAGAATTGACTTGCAATTTCCACAGGTCTGTTGTTCTGGGAGAGAATAATTACTATTTTTGTATAATTTGAAAACATGATTTTTTTTTTTTTTTGAGAAGTTCATATGGTTGGGCAGAAGCATAGTAGCAATTTTAATGCAGCCTTGCACCCAAGAYACATAAATTATCCCAAAGCCATAGATAACACATTTGAACTGACTTTTGAAAATTAACAGGAATCTGAGTGACTGGTGCTGTGTCTAATTTAAGAGGAATCCACCTCATTTTTAGGAACAGTTCCGATCTCCCTGAATTTCAGGTAGAGCCTCTGGCATGACTGCATTTCTACCAGCCTGTGCACTGCTTCCACAGGGAAATTTCTGAAATCAACACTCCCAGTACTCTSTCCAAGCCTATATACTTAATTATCTAAGTGATGCTGCACCTTTGACAAAGTGTATCTGCAAATAGCATTATTCTGATAAAAAAATTTAAACAAGTTTAACATCATCAGTCCTTAACCTGAATGATGATATCCTCATGAYTCGTGTGAAGGGAGAATACCTTTGGTAAGAATTTGGATGCAGAATGCTCTTATTAAATATAATGCCATGTGCATGATTTTTCAAGATAAAGTTATGTGTCATGTTAAATAGGTTTTTATAATATACATAGTTACACATCTRTTACATAAGTTACACCAACTATGAAGTCAAAGAAAAGGTACTTTCAAACTACATCATTGGCTAAACCTAATAGGGTTATTCTTARCTTTCTTTATCTCTTTTTACCTATGAGATCCCCTCTTTTCCTTTGCTTTTCCTACAAAATATGTMTTTGTTTTACATACAGGGGGCACAGATCATTGTTTTTCCTGAAGATGGAATCCATGGCTTCAACTTCACCAGAAGCTCCATTTACCCTTTCTTGGATTTCGTTCTGCATTCACACTCTGGCAAGTGGAATCCCTGCAGAGAGCCTTATTTGTTCAATGACACAGAGGTAAACATAGGAGTGATGCCTGCAGGGGTGGGATAACTGAATGCTAAGTTTGTGCTCCAAATGGGAAATAGCTCAAGTTGGTTTGTTTAGGGAGGTAAGCAAGAAGTTTAACAACTCAGGACCAGATTCTGTTTTCATGGATGCTCAGGCTCTGCTGGTTTCATTCTTAGCAGAGGAGGGTTCAGATCCATACATGCAGGGAGATTAGTTGTGTATGAGCCGTCCGGATTTGTCATCTGCACCTCCCCAGCCTCTGAAATGGTAATTGTTCTCTCACAAGATACATTGTATGTGATATTAATTTGAATAACATAGTTTTACATAAAACAGTACAGTATAATCTTCCTTTTTGGTGCATTCTTGTTACTTGGGTTTAAGAACTTCATGATATTATAGCATTATACTCAGCAACCATGTGTCAAATGATCAACATAAGTAACTGGACTTACCTGCTACACTGTAATAGAAATCACAGCTTGACAGGGACCAAGTTTCATTATGCAAGATCTGATCTGGATGTWTTCTGGACCTAAACTGAAAATGGCCATGTTTAGTAAATACAGACTGTTAATTCATATTGAAGAACTCAACATAAAGAAATCAAGCATGTACCTACTAAGCAGAWTTTGTGTACCAACATGAATCACCGTTATAACAATGATCTATTTTGACCTATGAATCTTTGTTAAAAATGATCATGGCCAAGCAAGCAAGAACGTAGTTTTCCATTCAGATGCTGTTTGGAGATTGCAGTAATGTCAGTTTTTGGTATGGCACTCTGTGAAATGGAAGAAATATCTGAGTATTACTGTGGACTGCAACTTTTTCTATTTCTTTTCTGTAACTTTGCAAAGGCTATCCATTTCCATCTCTGCTTCTCTAAGTCATAGCTAGTAATTGCTTTTTAAAAATTTATAGTAAAACTGTCCAGGTGCAGATGATCATTATTAGACATTTGCTGTTCTAAAGACACACAMAGAGCAGTTGTGCTGCCTTGGCAAAGCTTTCAGTTGACATACGGTATTTTAAAGCCATCGGTGCTCCTACAAGTCACAAGTTTCTAAAAATTAACATCCTTGGAATAGATTTATTTACTTACTTCCTTCTCAGGAAATAAAACTAAGACAATTTTTTTCAGAGCTGTTTTAAAATTAACATTTGAAGTACTTTTTCTGCCAACAAAGCTATTGTTCCAGTAGCTTTTGTCATGAAATCATCAGAGCTTTTAGATTTTATGGATATGGTCAAATGTGTTCAATTTTGAACACAGTTGAAAATAATAATTTGAAAAGTATTAAGTAAGTCATAGGTGCTTAAGTAGAACTTACTTAAGCATATTCTGAAATGCTCCCATTCCTCCATACTGTTTTCCAGGTGGTTCAGCGCCTGAGCTGCATGGCTCTGAAGAACAAGATATTCCTTGTGGCCAACCTGGGGACTAAGCAGCCGTGTGAACGCACGGATCCTCGGTGCCCAGCGGACGGGAGGTACCAGTTCAACACCAACGTGGCGTTTGACGCCAATGGAACCCTGCTGGCCACGTATCGCAAACACAATCTGTACTTTGAATATGCTTTTGATACTCCTCCAGAGCCAGACTATGCATTCTTTGACACCCCTTTTGCTGGCAAGTTTGGCATGTTCACTTGCTTTGATATACTCTTTTTTGAGCCTACAGTGAACCTCATCAGACAATACAATTTGAAGCAAATTGTTTATCCAACTGCCTGGATGAACCAGCTCCCACTCTTGTCYGCTGTAGAATTTCAACAAGCTTTTGCAACTGCTTTCAATATCAATATTTTAGCAGCCAACATCCACCACCCTACCTTGGGCATGACAGGGAGTGGCATATAYACTCCAGTCAAGTCATTCATCTACCACAACATGGAAAGTTACGGTGGCAAGCTCATAGTAGCAGAAATTCCTGTAATTACCACAGATTATAAATCCAATTTAGAGAGTAATGAAAGATTTAGAGAGAACTTACATGACTCATGCAGGACTTTTACGAGCACCTCACTGGATGATGAAGTTTGCTTTAAGGAGCAAGAAGAGACTCCTAGCAKAGTATCTGAAAAAGGAAATGAACAGTCACCTCCCTCATTTTATGCAGAAATGATGTATGACAACTTCACTTTTGTTCCTGTATGGGGGGAAAAAGGAGAGCTCCAGGTTTGTGCCAATACCCTTTGCTGTTACTTAAATTATCAGAGACCTGTTTTAACTGATGAATTATATGCTTTGGGAGTTTTTGATGGGCTCCATACAGTGCATGGCACATACTACGTCCAGGCCTGTGCCTTAGTAAAGTGTGGTGGCCTCAGCTTCAGCACTTGTGGGCAGGAGGTCACAGATGCCACTGGTCTGATAGATTTCCAGCTATGGGGAAATATGAGCACACCTTACATCTTTCCTTTGTTGCTGACATCTGGTATTACCTTGGACTTTGCTGATCACTTGGGCTGGAAAAACAACCACTATTTCATGAGCAAAAATAGAACATCTTCTGGCCTACTGACAGCTGCTCTCTATGGACGGTGGTATGAAAAGGACTAGCAGAGATATTTGACTGAGTCAGAAAACAACTGCCCTTATGTTCARAGTATGTATCTTAACAGCAATTGTTGAACATCCATATTTCCTAGAGGTTCAGGTGTGTTCATCCCATCACTGCCTGATKAGGTCCCACATTTGAAAAAATGGCTGTAAGTACAGTCTGTACCGTGGTATCTTATGTCCTCCAGGAGTGAAAGAACGGCCTTGCAAAGATAAAAGCTTGCTGGGATCTGRTGAGGTGTTTTATACCAAGGAAATAACACTTCTAAATTAAACTGAATTTGTTCCTTTTAATTTAATCCTTTGGGTTTTGGAGTCCTAGCTGGGAGTATGGAAATGAATTAAATGGAAAACTATTGTAAGAAAAGAAACAAAAACAAAAGAAAGGGAAGTAAGATACAAATATTGTGCATGACATATACATACATATAGCTTTTATGGGCTGAGGTTTTGATTTCTGGTTAGGGTGCCATGACTGTTTTTTTTTCTTAGAGTTAAAAACTCCTAGGTGAAATCATTACCATTGACTGGCCACTCTGGTGTCTGTAATCCTGCTACAAAGTCTTAAGTTTTCTCATATGCACTTAAGAGTATCTTAATGCTACAGTTGTAAACATCTACAGAATTGCTAATCTGGTCAACAGGATATCAAATGATTGTGAAAACCTAGACGGCAGTAAGACATATTTCACAAGAAATTAAGCTTAAAGAAAACATCAGCAATGAATATCAGTGACCATGTTATGCACTTGTTTAGTACTTTTACTTCCCTTGTTTAAAAGAGAAGAATCTTTTGACTTTAAGACATCTTACACACTGTTCATGAATTTATTCAAGAGGATTTATGAAAAGTACATAATAAGCACGGAACAGCAAGGTTTTTGCATCAATGCTTCCTGTGCCAGATGGCACATTTGTGCTGGTGAGTGAGTAGAACACACCATTCTTTCCAGAGAAATAACTAGATTAAGTGCTGTAGCTGTTCTACTGCAGTGAAGAAGTTGGGAAAAGAATATTCAAAGGCTATTAATTTGGGGTTAAAGTCATACACGTTAAGGTATTCTCAAGCATTATAATTTTGTGGGGTTTTATTGGCTGCTACGACTTCATCTGGGTAATAGGTGTTGAGTAATGGAATAAACACAACTGTTCCTTTGGAGAGTCCTTGTGTTCCAGCTGCTCTGTTAGTCAGGTTGAGAGGAGCAGAGCACAGGAGACAGGAGAGCTGGGACTCCCTCTGTTTTGTGGTCTGAGTTGGTTCAAACTCAAACCAGTACAGGTACAAGGATGTGTCCTGAGAGGTGCTCAATCAGCTCCTCCTTTGAATGAACTCACTTTCTGGTTTCAGAAAGCAAAACAACCAAAACATTGCTGAATATATACCTTASGGTTTCTTAGGTATTTACACAGAATTAGTGTATAATTATGGAAGCCTTGGGCTCTATCAAAACTTCTTTCTCCAGTCTGTATCACTGTGAGTCAGGCCCTTGTCAAACAGCACTTTGATAGAGCAGCACACCAGGTTTATTCTGCAGCATACATTGGACAGAAATACGGAGAGGGAATGTCTGTATCTCATTAGGCATAAACTTGCTGCTATAAAAGTAGGCCATTCCTCCACAGGGTTATTAAAGATTATTAATTCTTTGGCACCCATACCATGTTCTTGCTGAATGCTGCACCATTTCAGGATGTACAGGGTAGAACAGAAAAGCATTTACAATTCTTGTTGATGCTTCTGCTTCTACTACCACAAAATGGAGCAATGAACAACTGGAGATTCCAGCTCTCAGGACCCTGCACTTTTTAGGATGAAAAACATGCAGCTTCGTGGACTAAAATACTCTTTGGGATTTAGTTCCAAAGCAGACCATTACTACAATAGGTTAGGCTAGACACCTAAATAGCATTACACATACTTGCTAAGCCTAAGGAAATAAGTGTTTACCTGTGAAATACTTGCAAAATGTGGCCCAAAGAAGTATTCTAGCTATGGTTGAGCTTAAGTTGTTAGAACAAGACCTCAAGACCTTCTAGCCTTACTGGAGTTTGCATGAGGTACATTCCTCTGTCTCCTCCCTGAGAAGAGCAGGCATTCAGTATTTGAGTGCATTCTCACACCTTGTTCCCTTCACCCAGAACAGCCGCCTTTAGCAAGAGACACTGGGAAGGGTTGARCAGGCAGAACTGGACACAGTACATTACCAGTACTGTGTACAGTACCAGTACTCCTCCCTCCCACCCCGATCTTTGAGTAACAACAGGTGTACCTCTTCTGACACACAGGGACAGGCAGTGACCTCTGATACCACCACACATCGATGGCTTTTGGAAATGTGTGCAGGAGCACAATCCCAGCACTGCCCTGATCCCAAACAATCCTGCACTCTCRTGAGTGAAGCTACTTACCATGTACTGAGGAGGTGTGAGAGGCCTTCAGCAAGGCTGCCATTCACACTGGTAACACACTGTAATGCAGCCTATCACCTAATGGATATGAACAGGTTTATTAAAGCTTCCTGAGCAATTCCTGTCTGAGATTGGGAAAAAAACAAAACAGGACAGAAGGATTTTTTGACATACGGGAAGTACCACTGAAATCTAGAGAAGCTTTGAACAACTTGGTCTGTGACCAAATTGAAATCAGGAATTTGTACTGACACCAAAGAAATGTCCTCTCTGAGACAGCAGGGAGTGATGTCTTTAAGGGGCCTTGACACTGCTCCTGGGAAGGGAAAGACAACCACAGAAATTGTCCAGGTCCGGATAACAGCACAGGAGTCAGAAGAGGTTGGGAGGTTCCTCATAAGGGATCTGCTGTTTCAGGATTCAGAGTGATTCTTCCAGGTGAATGTGGGGATATTCTCCTCACAATGACAGAAACACCAGAAAGCACATCAAAGGAACAGCTGAAAAAGAGGAACTAGGAGTTAAGCTATCAAGAGGCATGTGAAGAGGCTGAGGAACTGGAGACACATTGTAAAATCTGCAGAGACCTTCACAATACCTGACTGGGCAAAAGCTCCTTTATGCAGATCTCTACCAGCRAAATGAACCCCCCAAATATTCACAGGCTGAACTGAGTTATCATCCCATCAAGTTTTTAATAATCAACAGCAATGGAAATACTTGAGAGAGTCACTAAACTCTCCTTTCTCCCTGCCCTGGGAGAGCTGGTGTAGGCAACACAGGTCAGAAATCAGAGACAATACTGGGACTCACAGCAGAAGAAACAAACTCTTGGTAGAAGAGATAAGGAAGGTTGAATTCTTTAAGGCTTTAATAGATTAGGAAGATTTTAAAGATTTTAAGAAAATTGTGCAGACAGCTTGAGTAACAGTTTGGCAAGGGACAGAAAATACATGAGAGGATACATGAATCACTAGATTTTATTTTTAAACTATTTAAGCTATCTATTTTTTTAATGTAAGAGAACACTGAGACTTCAGCCTTAAGCTTTCAGAACTAAGTCTGAAAGGTACACTTAAGAGAAAACCTGCATGTTTGTCCTTTGACAAGCCCTGARAGCAGGTTTTGTTTTGTTCTGTTGCAAACCTGAACAGCAAGAGTTCTGGCTACATCTATTGCAATTTTAATTAAAAAAGGAAGAATGCAAGGTGTTTTTTTCCTCTTTAAATATTTAATGACACCATCAATGTGAAGACAGCTTGAAAGGCTCTTTAGGTTCTCTRTTCTTCAACTATGTTTACAGTTACATGGGGAAAAACTGCAAGATCTCTTTCTCAACCTCAGYCTGAAAATTGCCAAAGAGCATGGAATGCAGAGAGCTCAATTTATCCTAATGTAAAACAMCACATATCACACCAGGGAAGCATGGATAATTTAAATACTGCTTTATTTGAAGACAAATAGGGTGCTAAAGAGACTGGGACACCAGGCTGGAAAGRGTTGCAAGAAACCTTCAAATCCTCAGAGCAGGGGCACCCTTTTTCCCCTGTCAGGAACATTCCGTTGAGATGAGCTCTAGAACTTGAAAATTTTAGTCACATCTGAAAYTAATCTTCCCCAGAGAAAGGAAACCAAACATTCTTGTGATCTTGCTGGGCTCTAAATGGCTGAACATCKGAACAAAATGCTCTTTCCTGCCATTTCAGACAGTTTTTCTCACCRTAGGTCTTTGAGGGAACACAGATCAGGCTGGGGGCCTGGGTGACATTCATAATGTCCAGTGAGGCACTTCCTTCTCCTGTTAATCCCCCAAAATGAAGGGATTTTTGTGGTAAGGCTTATAGATTCTCTTAAATACAATAACAGGATAGCTTCTTAAGAAACAATATTGTTTCATCATTTAAAATTAATGCACAGTAACACCTTCGCACTTTACATTTGAAAACATATGGCTATTACAGTGAGAAAAGGACTCCAGAAAAAGCAAAAAAGCCAATACTATCAGCTAACAAAGAGGCCTGTGCTGTGTCTCTTCTCATTTCATAGAATATGACTGGAAAGAACCCACAAAGATCATTGAAGTCCAACTCCTGGCCCTGCACATGATCACACCAAGAATCACACCATTCCTGAAAGCATTTAACACCTCAGGTTTCAGTTTGTAAAGTTTGGAGACCCACRTTTTATGAATTCTTGTCTTGTCCAATTCAGTCACAGCTACACATTTATATATAAAAATGTTTTCCATCGCAATCAGAATTCTTCTCCAACTGTCCTGCCAGCTTCTGCAGTGTATTAAAGARGATTACAAGGAAATCATCACAAATTACTGAGATTACTGCAAAATGCAATAACTACCAATCTTGGATTTAAGGATTTGTATGAATTGTCTTGACCAACTTTAAGAATTTAAATACTTAATTTTACRTGCTATTAATAACAATTTTGCCAAGTTTAAATTCTGACCTATGGAAGTTGCATTAAAAGTTTAAACTGCTTATTAGGAGATTAATAAAGGCCCTTCTCTCTCTTAGTCTGATTGCAACAGGACTGGATGATCAGAAATTACTGTCAGCAGGAGGCAGTGCTTTTTAACCCAAGTGTGATGGCATTTCTTTTGTGGATATGTACCATCGGCAGAGGCTCAGTGCCGAGTTGTGGGACATGAGGAAAATCCTCCAGTTGCTTCTGCAGCTGCAGCCAGGGAAGACCAGGGAGCTGCCTTCACTTGCCCTCTGGTACACAGAGCCAAAGAGGATGACCTCCAGTTCTCCAAAACTGCTGTTTCCATAAACACTTAGCATTTCTATTTAGGTTTCAGTTTTTTAAAATGTGAACTGCACTGACCCAAACATGGAATTGAGTAGTATGGGCTCCCTGCAGACATCCAGCAGTGTTAAAAACATTCCCTGATCGTGACAAACTTCTCACAAATAAATGCTAACCAGTTCTTTGGGCAGTACTCACTGTCACTTCCCAACTCTCTACATACAGATCTGCTCACCCAGTTACTGCAGGATCAACAACAGAAAGGTCACTTTATTTTTTGCGAAAGAGCTGCTGMGTTACCCAAACACTTGTGTTATTCCCAACTAACTGCATTTAATGAACATTCTCTTTATTTTTTTTTTGTAAAGTAGATATAAATAGAACATGTTATTCTGGATTACTATAGTAGCTGTTGTCTTTGAATGAACATAATCTCTGGGCAAGACAGGAAGGCTAATTCCTCTCAAAACCAGAATTAATTGGGTTGGAGAATCTGTAAACATCATCTCACACTCCTTTTTTATCATCCTCCCTACAGTTTAGGTAACAGCTTTGAGCTCTTTAGTGCTCCTTTTAACATCTGTGTAGAGTTTAAAAGGAGCAAAACTTTGAAGTATTGATTTTTACATATTAACTTTTTTTTAGACAAGAAATTTGTTAATTCTTTAGCCTGGTAGCCAAAACCAGAACACAGACAATCAGAATTTTAAACAAAATAAAGGACCAGAAAAAAAACCCCAAACAATTGCAGCCAATCTAAGTTTAAAAAGTGCCTATAATAAAAGCTCTGACTGTTCCACATATAAATATATGACTGTTCTGGAGACATCTAAGCATGGGATGGCAATAAAAGTTACAGGAGGAAATACAAAGCAGGACACAGAAGTAAAGATTTTGTAAGGAATTACAAGAAAAATCTCCTTGATTGCAGTAGGGTCACTCTTAGGGGGAGACAGACTGAATCTTCATCTGATCAGCATCCAGCATTTATCCTGCAACATGACACTCCAAAAGTAACAGTTCAACCTATGAGGTTAATACTGACTTGGCATTTTCTCTCTCCTGCACATTTATCCTGAGAATGGAAAACCCATAAAACATTCCAGAAGTCAAAGTACACAGAAAGCTGAGCAGAGCCAGCTGTCCTCATTCCCTAWGTCCATTTGATTTTTTTCTCCCCATGACAAAAAGGGTTTCTTTTATTCTAATAYATTGCTTCAGTAGTCCAGCCAAGGCTCACTGCTCTCCCTTGGTGAAAATCCGAGAGATTGTTTGGATGAAGGCTGTAAGAATAACTGTGCCATATTCATCTGTAGAAAATCTGGATTTCTTTAAAAAAAATAGAGGTTCCAACATAATTTTCTGGAAATTAACAGGCCTCCAACTGAGATATGAACATTTTTTTAAAAAMCCCCACCAGCCACCATTATTTGCTTTTCAGAAACAAGGAACCTGCTTTCCTTGACCTCTCATTAAGGAAGTGGTCTCTGAGCACAGTAGCATGGCTTTTAAATAAACCCCATTCCATTTTTGAAATTAGACCATATTACAGTAAGAGTCTCAATTATCACTTACAAGGCACAATTACTGTCCTACCYGTACAGCCAACTAGTAATACAGCTTTGATATTTTTTTTTTTAACAAATAGATATAAATTGCAATGTACAGGCTCACTGAGTAACCTGAAATGATGAGACAGGTGAGATACACAAATCAGGTCAATTCTGAATTCCTAAATGGACTTCATAATTAGAAAAGACAGATATTTAGCTCAGAAAAGTTCATGAAACCTAACTTAAAATAATGCAATTTAATGCTGTAAGAAACTTTTCTTCCTCAAGAGGTGAGTAGCAATCAAATGAAAGAAAGGCAGAATTTCTGATTGACATGAAGAAACAAAACATGTTAAACTGCACTGTTTTCTGCATGTCCCCATATTCCATATCCAAATCTTTAACTAGTAAACAAACCAGCGCCATCTGAGCTTTTCCTCCTCTGTCACCCAGGCGCACAGTGGACATGAACAGCTCAGCCTCTACTGCACTGCAATTTTTCCAGGAAGACAGGAGTGTCCCTGGCTATAATCTGTGCCTTATGGCCACCGACACCACACAGAGATAACCGGTCATAGACATAGGTCAGCATAGGTAATAAATCCTATTAATATCATCCTTTCACAGTGCTTTTRAATCAACATCACTGAGTTTCATGAACAGAAACATACAGCTGTTACCTTTTAAATAACACACATGACTTGGCGTTCTCATCGGGTTTCCCACAAGCATTTGAGGAAAAAAATGGGTCCATGTCGCTTCAGCCTTTGAATTTAAATGGTTGCAGTGAATCCCAAGACAGGTCAGGTGGATCTTGTGAGTGCTGCCTTGTGTGCCCGGCTGAGGCACAAACATCACTCCCACAGAGCCACATGTGAGAGATTCAGAGGGAAGAAAGCACAGAGAACTTCAGGGAGGTCGTGATTTCTAACTCTGCTCACAGGTAAACAATGAACACAGGCACAAATCTTAAGARAGCAATATTTATAAGGAAGCCTAAAGGAATAATGAAGTAATGTAACATTTAAAATTACTTTAAGTACCTCACCTTAATTTTAGAATTAAAATGCTGGCAAAGCCTTTGTGAAGATTTTATAAATTCCAACAGTTYGACAAGAAACTTTGTCATTAATTCTTAGTACATACAAATAAAATATTCATTAGTAGAACTCACATTTGGGTTTTATTATACTCTGTAAAATATACAGGAATCTTGAAGTACTGAAAGAGTGCAGGTAAATACAGTATTCAAGCAGTCACTATTTCTATGTACATGCTTATTAATTCTTCAAAAACCCCACAAAATTATCAAATAGATCAAAATATTGTCCCATGTTTCCACACTATGTTCAGAAAAGCAGCTGTTAATTTACAATATCAAAGATTTCCAGTTTCACAATACAAAAAAAGGATAAAAATGAAATTGGAATCAGTTTGTAGTAATTTATTTGTACTTTGCGAGGACACGCAAGGAATTCCTTGCATGTACATAAACAAGTTCACTTGAAAAGTAACAGTTATTGTTAAAGCAGAGCCAAATAAAGTAAATTTATATTTAACAGACAAAACTTCAGCTTACTTATGTATGTCAGTTTTTCATTCTTCAGGCAATTAAAAAAACCATAGTAGTCTGTTATAAATTAAAAAAAATATTTGGGCAAGTCTGAACTACATTACAGGGACCAGTTTCTGCTGTTTATTTTCTAAATGGAGCACAACAAAGATACACAGCTCTTCCCACGGACCAGACACTGTACTTTTTTCTCTAATAGGGAAATATACTTTTAAATTCACTCCCATCCTCCCTCCCCCCTCTGTAAATCTGGGGTTTAAAAAAAAAAGGTGACAGGGATATACAACTTTAGTCTTACATACAAATTTATGATGTAAGGAAGTAGATAAATTACTGAAAAGAACTCTCAGTCACAACAGGGTTATCAAGACATTTCAATTCCATTTTTTTTATGCAGTTTCATAGTTTCCAAGTTACTCGTGTATTTTTAAATTAAGAAAAATTCAATCCAGAACCCAAAGTTAAAAAAAAAATCTGTAACTGTGCAACAATTACCTGTTCCCTCCCACATCTCCCACCCCTTCCTTCCCTTGTTTATTACACTGTACATTTTTCACCCTGACTTCACCTTGTTAGCTGGTTTAATTTTAGTATTATAAAAGTATGACAGATCATTTTCATTTCACCTAAAAGAAAAAGAAAATAAAACTTAAAAGTACATCTGCTTTCTTTCATGGTACATTTAATAGTGTCGGAAGGCTTTCAGATGATTAAAAAAAATAAAATTAAACATTTAAACCCAAATCTAAGCTTCTTTTCCAGAAGTAATTAAGGTTTGGTTGAAGTAACTTCTCAAATAACCTATTCCAGTTTTCACAAAAACGTATTTAATTAAAAAAATCTTTAAGTTATTTGGTCCTTTGGCAATTTGCAGCACAAACAATGCCTACTGTACCAAACTCATTTATTGCCTTCAAAATGGTTTTAGGTTTATTGAGAGTATTTGAATCTAGCATCCTTTGTGTTGTACAATAGTGTTGTTCATTTACACCAAGTTGGTGCCCAGTCTGCAGGAATTATTCCCGGCACCAGAAACAGAATGGTAGAATACAGTTAAATAAAACAGTTTTGACATTCTTTATTTTTTTTTTTTTGCCACGGATTCCAAGTACTTATTCAAGAATTTATGCTTCTTCTGCAAAATATGCTCTTAAAAATCTTCCTAGAGTCTCACAGATTTTTTTTTTATATGCAACCACAATAAAAAAACATCTTCTCAAAGGTGTGTCCTCTTCCTGTATTAAACAGCTTTCTGATAGCACAAGTTTGACCTTCCAGCGTGAGGGTTCACTCAGACCTACAAAAAGTGTCTTCTAATAGGTCTCGGAATCTGAGTCATTGAGCTCATCTTCTTCTGTGTAGGGGTAGCCACCTTCCCTGCCAATGTTGTTGAAAGTACAGTAGGAGCTGTGGTCACTCCTCATGATTGGCAAGGAATCGAAGGTGACAGTTTTTGAGGTGTTGGTGTAATGATTAATGGCATTGAAGGTGAGCGAGGGCAATGTGCTGCTCGATGAAACAGGCATCATGGTGGCCAGGATGAGAGCCAGGCAATCGGCCACATCCTTGTTGGGTGCGCAGGCCAAAGCTGGCGTGTAACCTAGAGATCGAGAGGARAAAAACCTTCATTTAAAATAAAGACCATGAAAGATCATACAATCTTTCAGCAGCTAAAATAAAAAAGTATTTTACGCTGCTTAGTTCCGCACTGTTTAAAAAATAAAATAATTAAATAAATGCATTGTAAATTAGTATTTTTAAACTTTTGGTTACAGAAACAATCTTGAAGTTAATGGGCTTTGCCACAAAGATGTAATTGCTTTTTTGTTAAGCACAGCCAGACACTGTAGGCCAACAAGTAAAGCCCAGACCTGACAATGGTGAGGAAGTCACCGGGCTGAGGAGAGACAACTACCAGCAGCCAACAGTGACAGGTGATGGCATTCACTAAAGAGCCACTGCAGAAACTACAGCTCAACGTGTCAAATGTTCCTTCATCCAGAAGCTGCACCACAGCTGTTCATCACACACAGTTACTTTAATAACACTGAGCTATGTCAGTAACAAGCTGCCTAAGGATCAGGGCCACTTAATTGAAAAGGCAGGGTATAAATTTCAATTAACTTACACTTTATGACAATATTCAATAATATAAAGTCAATGCCTCTATACTTCTATTTGCAGAGTATCAATCAAAAATGCAGACAGGTTTGAGGAAATGCCAGCTAAGTTAGCAGGCTAGGACTTGCAGAGACAGCTCTTGGTTGCCCAGCTGGTCTAGCCAAACTGCTGCCAGGCAYTGCTGCTGTGACAACCCCAAAATGCAGGAGGTCTCGGGCTGTGGAATGATTTGCAGTCAGGTCACGTAGCTGTGACATCTCTTCTGGGTTTCTGTGGCTCTAATAATCCTCCAACATTCTTCCTTCTGCAGCTTTCCCTTCTCTAGGTACTTGACTCTCTCATTCAGTACCAGGAAGAATGCTTCGAATTCTCCTCAGTGGAGATCCATGCACTGCTCCTGTCTCAGACTTAACAATTTGCATGGTGCTTGAGGGTGAGTTCTGGCACAGGCCTTGGTGCATCTACAGCAGCAAGGGACTGCATTTGGAGGTGCTACTGGCAGCTCCAAAATCAGGGCAGTCTCCTCAGTACAACCACAGATCACAGCTAATTCTGCTGCCAAGAGCAGGACAAGTTCCCCTCCCTGGCTCCACCCAGCAGCGTGTGCACATGTCACCCTGCAGCATCTCTCATTGTGTGGGACTGAAATGCCCACAATGAGCWCAGTAGGAAGACTCATATTCAGGCACATTTGGGAGTCTGAAGTACTGCAGTACCCTCAGTCCACAACTTAAAGGTCTACAAAGTCCAAGTAAAAAGCACACAAGTAATTGTAAATAAYAGATGGCTTTAAGGCAAAGTGCACGATAGCTTCTATCCAAATCTTAGGAGGGCAGGTAAAACAAGGCAATGCCCATTCTACCAGCAAATGTTTCAACTACTAAGGAATTATCTTTATTGTAGAAGTAGGTCCAGATCAAGTTTTAGGGTAGAGGCCAGGAGCAGTTACTATCTTGTACAATTGCACATAAGTATTAAACCAGTAAGCACATTATGGAAAATAACTGTAGCTAGAAATTAAGAAAACAGCAAGCAGGGGACAGTCTTGCAGTTGAACTATTATTTGCTCAGGGCAGACCTGACCTAGTGCTTGATGCTTTGAACTGAGCAAGACAAGAGTCCCTGCCCAAAGGAGCACACAATCCAAGGAAACACAGATAATTCAAGCACAGAACGCACCAGCTGACCATGCGATAGGGCCGTACAGAAGTGCAGCGCAGCGGATGTTTTCATTGTTAGTAAGGTACCACAGCACTTAAACAGCTCAGAGTTAACAGTGACAGTCTGCAGAAGAGATACATTTTGAGAGGATTCAGAAGCAAGGGCCAGAGCTCGCCACACCTGGATCATGACTGCATTTCAGGCATGTAAGGCAGAACAGAAGGCTCAGAACTGATACTCAGATGCACACCATTCAATATCTACAGTTGCTGGAGGTTGTACGAAGGTAAGATGACACACAAAATAAGTTTATTCAAGCTGATCATATTCAACACCATTCCTTTCACTAAKGTGACTTGATGAAAGTTCAAAGAAGAAATACAAGCAGTTCACCTACTATTTTTAGGGGTTTTGTTTGTTTGTTTACCCCCTTTCCCCCTCCCCCTTTAAAAAAACTTCTAAGGTCTTGAATATTCATGTTCTTTCTGAAACAGAGCATCCCAGAGCATTCATCATAAAACAGGCCAATGGAAGGATTAAACAAAATAATTGCCTCTGTTGGAAGTTCTCTGTTCTCTAAAACCAGTGTTTTATAATTACTATATAATTGTAGCTCTCGAGCTCCTGGCTTTCATAAACACAAATGAAATACCAGTTTTATTCTTGCCTTAGACATAACAAGACGTAACTGCTTACATCATGGAAAACTGACATGTGTCCCCCACCATATTAACTTATATTAACTCCACTATATTAATTTAAACTTGTAAGAACAAATTATATTTTTACATCACTTAACTGCAGAGTGTTAATTGGTATGTCAGGGAAACAACAGATATACTTTCTATTTCCTTTGAGGATGACGTTGGTAAATGAACTAACTCCACTGAAATACCCACACTCATCTCTCCCATAATTGTCCCCATAATCTGCCCTGGTACCTGCATAAACCTTTGCACAACAACAATAACAAAATCCCTATCTTCATTTGTAGATGGGGCAATACAAACAGAGTAAGATGGGGCAGCCTCCTTGAACAATAAAAAACAGAGTCTGTATAATGGACACTATTTTAAGATTGAGGCTCCCCCTGCTCTGCAGAGCTGCTCCCTCCCCGGGGCTTGAAAGTTTCCAGGAAGATGTCTACAGGAAAATCAGAGGGTTATTAATGRGGTCAGTGCAATGAGAGCTCTCAAGATCAACTGAATGAAGTGTTAACACTAGGAAAGAGATGGGAATCTGAGGTACAAGTTATCCTGTAAGCACCTACAGAAAAATTCCTTCCAGTAAACTGGAGATCTCAAATATAAAACCAAAATACAAGTTAAATAGTGAGAGAAAGGAAAAACCCACTGCAAAATAAAACAAAAAATGAAAAGTTGGTTGGTTGAGTGACAACAATAAAATTTCATATGGTGTCAAATGAAAGAAAAAGYTAGCAATTACTTTAAAGACAGGCAAATTTACATTAATAAAGTCCGCTTCAACAGAATTTTCATAGATGCAGGTAGTAGATGGCAATTTTATCATGACTGGTGTGAAAACATGAGAAAAGAACCAAAATTTGAATAAGAACTGATACAAACTGAGAATGGACCCTCAATATAACTACTTTTGGGAATTATACTGGACAGCTAATTTAYGTTTAAGCTGCATTTAATCTGTTAAGAACCAAGAGGATTAAATTTTTTCTACTGACATTAGCTCTTAAACAAAAAAGTGACCTCATCACATTAAGAGATGCTCTGTAACAAAAACCGTGTGACTTCAAATCTAGTTTTGAAAATTTTGTAAATTATTTATAAACTGAAAGGTAATTGGAGTGATACTTTTTTTTCCTAAGCTCATGTTTTTCAATAATGATCCATAGAGCAGGAATAGCAGCAGAGGACCCAATTTATACAGCTATGGATATAGAGACTGCTTGCAAAAAGTCAATATAGCTTTYACAGAAAGGGATAATTTCAAAGACAAAAAGCTGATCATCACTCCATAACAGGTRAGTTCCTGCTGCTTACATGTTCTACATATCAAGACTGGCTTCCATGTAAAACATTAAAACTTTCTAAAACTRAAACTGAACTCCCATGTCATCTAATTCTATATGAAATACCAAGCTTGCGTRGCAGATCACTGATCTGGACAATACTAAAGTAAGAGAATGTCAGTGTTATGATCCAAAATATTCCAGTGCTTATTTCTTCAGTCAAAAAAAGAATTCAATGAGAATATTCTCAAGGCTGCTTAAAATTTTATAAACAAAACAATTGCTATTAGAAAGAACCATAGTGAGGAAAGATCAGAATTAAAAAGATTTTTAGATCCCCAGGCTGCCAGGGTACTTTGACACAAATGTTTTTCCTCTGTTATGTCAAAGATCCATCCTAACAAGGAACTGGCTGGCTGCACATGAGAAGCCYRCAAAAATGYGAATGTCTCCAGTCAGAAAACAYGTGATAGAAACATAAATARAATGTATTTTCCAATCTTTTAATTTTAGGGAGTTTCTTTTAGCACTTACTCTTGTGCCCTATTTTAGGCAAGGAATGATCTTTAAGTCACCCATGTCCCTTTCAGCTGTGTAATTTGAGAAACACACAGAGAAAGTCACAGTAAACATTAAGAAAGGAAAAACTTTCCAAACTGGAAATATAATTAGAACTATTAATTAGACACATCACTTCYGGAATACAAAGCAATAAAACAAACCCAAACAAACCAACAAAGCCAAAAAGCAAACAATCCAATATCATTCCMTCATCCCTCCCCAAATCCCAGTTACTGCTTTTATGGCATAAGAGACAGAGCTCTTATACTTTCAAAAGCTTCTGAGGACCAGATTTCTTACATGAAAATATGCAAATCAGTCAGTAGGTCTAATTTTCTTTTGTTCTTACAAGGTGCRGAATTTATTCTCATGATAAAGCAGTTACTTCTTCTTACTTCTATATGCCAAAAATCTCTGAAGAGCCAGAAGCTTGAGAACAGGAACTAAGAGCTGTAAATCACACTAGCTTTTAAAAGCTAACACTGATATACCTACCATGACCAAGCGAATAGCAATTCCATCCAGTTTCTTAGCAGCTGAAAGTTGTATTTTACTTTGAGCATTATGTTCTTCTGACCATTTTTGGTATGCCAAAGCTAGTGCATTTATAGGTATATCATAAAATTATATTTATAGTGCGTCATAAAACTACAAATGCAAACCAAACATTTCTGTGCCGTGACCTGCATCCTTCTGAAAGTTTTCACTCTCCCTACACTGCTGCTGCTTTGCTAAAATGATCCACCACCAACACATTTTTTTCTGCGAGGGCAACCTACTGGAAGGCTCATCTGAAATTTCCACAGTTATTGCTTTTCAGGGAGTTGAGTTCAGAATCACAGTTCCTTACAGGGAAACAAAGTTAGATTTTTCTTACCATTTTCATCTACAGCAAGTACACTTGCTCCCTTCCCTAAAAGCTCTTGAACTACAACCGTTAGTCCATTTCGAGCAGCAACATGCAGAGGTCTGTGAAGACAAGCAAACTCATATATAAACCTTAGAACATGTCATTAAGTAAGATAGGTAGCTTGCATCTACTTAAATGTAATCCTTATACTTCTATGTTATTTACATATTATATAAATCTTGTAGAYGTAATGACTAAGATAAGAAAATCCAGCATATCTTTCCTTATTGCAACGAAACTCTACAATACCAATTGTGAACTTTCTTCTTTCCATGGCAGCACACACTSAGGAAGCAGCTACTAGGAGAGATGTGCCTGTTTATGGACTTTATCATGTTAAAAAKTCAGAAACACTTGGCACCCTACTGCTGATAAATCCCCCACTCAACTGTTGTAACACATCCTGTCACATCTGAGAGTTAGWGCATATCACTGCCATCAGTCACTGGAGTTCTAACAGTAGAATGGCAGTTGTTTGTACTGCATGTAAATGCTTAGRAGAGATGCAGAAGCATTTCATCAATCTGCCTTCTAGAAACCACTATATTCCACTGTGATTAGAAATGAAAAAATATTTCACAGTATAATGCATRAAGTAAGAAAAGCAGATTACTTTTCAAAACCTCAAACTACTAAATATAAATCAATTTTGTGCTGATTTGCTCTACAAAGGGAAGTGTAGCTTTATCTCAAATATTCTAATTATATCTTTTTCAAATGCAACAGTTTTTCMAAATTGCTTCCCACTGGCTTAAATAAAACCATACCATCACTCAACAGGAAACAGAATAATCAGCTTACTTCCCTTCTGCTTTATATCGCTCTTCATTCATTCTAGGATTCCTRAAGTTGTTTCAATTAACTATAAGCYATATTTTGAGTTGGAAACAAATGCCTTACTTAGATATAAGAAATGCAAAAGATACAAACAGCTTTATCTATGGTGCTTACATTAAAGTATTGAAAATTCAAGAACTACCACACCCCACAGATATACTGAAAAATGTACTGTAATTAAAATAATTTTAATATAGAAACCAACAATTTAACGCATATCTTGCCACAAAGAAGGACTGCACTTAAACTGCTCAGAAAATCAATTTAGTTATTAAACATTTGCTAAAGCAGTAATATCTTAAACAACTACCAAAACATAGCAATTTATAAATACACTTCATGGAGGTGCAAATGTGTACCTATTTTTCCCCATGACATCTCTTGATCAGATTATAYGAGCCAAGGCATGTGGGTGGAATTACACCAGCCTGTGGTAGCATACTTTCCCACATCTGTTCCCATCTCACTTTTGCTTTTCCTTCTCTCAAGACATCCTTGCTTCAAGCCAGAAATGAAACAACCAATCCTTCCCTGCTTTCTGGTTATTCCATGCTGCCTGACGTACACCACGGTGAGCAGCAAAAGCAAAGGAAGAAATTTTACTGTTTTAMCTCCTTAACTCAAGCAGATCTTGGRGAACACTTGGAAGCACTGCACAAGTTTTAATATGGCAAAATTCCAGAAAGAATGTAAAGCCAGAATAACATGTGCTTACAGGTTCCAGTGTAAGGGCTTTAAGGGCTTTTTAAACTTTTTTCCCCCTAAATGGACTGTTGAGACCATTACTAAAGCAGTCTAATAATTCATGAGCATAACTCAGCTATACATCAGGTGTCAAGTATTCTAAAAGGAAAATATGCAGAACAGTCATTTTAGTAGCCCATCCTGACTGGTATGACATGCCATACATTTCTAAGGTTTCCTTYGGGTTTGGGAGAACCAAACAGCTTTGATTCTACTTGAGAGAAGATCTTCAAGAAGGTTTTAARAAYAGTGTATTYTCCATGATATTTAATAGAAAATAGYRTTTCATCTTTGAAAGATGAAACASAAAGCATGCCRAAGAATAAAAGCACGTTTCAGGCAGATTTTTTTAGTTATCATCCTATTCACCCACTAGGAAAAAAAATCTATAATTTTAAATATGAGCAAAACATTGTTTCAATTCCAAGCTGGTTCAACTCTTGGTACCTATTAACAGTTAMAATTCAATGAATYTGAAAAAARAATTCTGAAAAATATTCCTCTTWATGAGCAAGATACAGACCAAGAACTCATCTTTCCAACACCCTCATGGCTGATACGTACGTTTGCAAGGCTGCATTGGTGGCRTTGATGAGGTTTCTATCCGTAATCTTCTCCAGTATTAACAAGGCACTAGTTTCATGACCCTTAACACAGAACAAACAGCTGTCACTTCRCAAGTATTCCTCACAAATTGCTTTGAATGTTTTTTCAAAGCACAATWCTTTCAATCAGTGCTTGATAACACAAAGCTCAGCACTGATCAGTCAGACCATGCACGCACCTTGCTGCAAGCCAAATGGAGTGCTGTGTTCTTAGAACTGTCTTGCAAAGTCAGATCAGCCTTAGCACTGCTAACCAGCACCTCTGGGGAGACAAAGACGCGCATTAACTAGAAGCATATTTCTTAAAATCTAAACAGCTTACATTTGTGCAAAGTGAAAATAGAATTTGGACAATATATATTCACTAGAACATTAAGTATAAGGCTAATTCATCCATAGTAAGATTAACAAAGCTAAGAGCAGAAATACATAAAGCTTTCTCTTTACCAACTGTATTCGTCTGTCCATTTTCTGCAGCCATCATTAAAGGTGTTTTCCCAGAAGAATCTACAGCATTTACTTGAGCACTGTGACCAAGCAGAAGCTGTAGACACTCAACGTGATCTGTAAAAGCTGCTGCATGCAGAGGAGTTCTACAACAGATCAAAAGACAATATGGCCATGTTCAGCCATGCTTTCTACTATTCAAAGGGGCTTCTCTGGCTGTGATCCTAAAAATACAAAAAACTGGGCAGTCTCTCCTACTGATCCTTTGCAATTGGTATTGCTAGAGTTGTGACTGCTGCCTTTAAGTAGTCTGTTTCTAGTTTCAAGTAACTCCACCCACATAGTTTGCAAGAGATAAAATTTGATTTCAAAAAAGAAAAGATGCATAAAACTCTATCCACAAAGTGATAAAGTTTAAAACATGCTCTAACTTGCCTGTGTAATAAAAAGCCAATTCAAGTTTACTGAATCAGAATAGGATTTTTATAATCTAAAATTTATTTCTAGCACAGAATAAAAAAAAAAAACCCTTTAAAGAATAAGACCAGAGGAATGAGATATTAATGTAAGTAGCACATACAAAACCCCCAAATGACTGAAGAATTTAGCACAGCCACTGTATGACATTACAAACATTCTTTCTGCATTTACACTCTTACCTTCCTTTTGAGTCCATTGAATTTACAATGCCAGCACCTAGCGTATCAATTAACATTTCTGCAGCACCTTCATTGTCATTTATCCTATAATGAATTAAACAGACTGTTATTTACAGAATGATAAATCTTTTGTTAAACACAGCAATGAAATTTATGAAGAATAATTTTGAACTTCCTTACACAGCACAATGCAAGGGACTGAAAGAATTTCCTCCCATTTTCTGAAAAACTTCCTGTTCCAGGAGCAGCTCTACACAACTGTCGTGACCTAAAGCAAATATAAGAGTTAGGTATTGAAAAGAAGGAAAAAGTCTAACTATGGCTTACAATGAAAAATATGACTCTAAATTAGATTAAGCAGTACAGTATTTCAAAGTTTCAAAGAAAGACTGATTATATTCAACAGGGCTACATTTAGGAACCAATACATTTGCAGAATCCTGAAAATCAAACTGACATGTAACACTGCAAACTTAATGAAATTTAGGTCTCTCATGCTCTCAGAACGCTTAATTTAATTTTTTACACCTCTGCATTTCAAACTTTTCTGTACATTCACCACTTTACATAAAAACGACTCCACCATTTGAGGCTTTTGTTCCATTGTCTTGCTAAACACAAAGAAGAACCAACTTAATAGTCATAACAAAATCCTAAAAAGGACATGTTCAACCCTTTATACTAATATTTTCAGAATTCTTTACCCTGCTGCTGGACAGGTAGCTAAGAATGGTAACCATTTGTTTGATCCTTAATGCATATATGAAGAGAACATTAGTTTAATGTTCACTGTTGGCTAAAGATCTGAATTTTCACAAGTTCTGTCAAGTTTTCATCCTACCAAAAAAGCGTATCTCAATTCTGTTTCACTCATACATTGCGGTCACTGAAAATGGACCAAGCTGAAAGAGTTTAATTTTATAAATATGATAAAGAGATGTTACTTTGGTTGAAATGATCACCCAGCTGCATTAGCTCAGCAGATATTCACTTAATAGTAATAGGTAAAATGAAGGTCTAATCCTACCTCTTGATTTTTCTCTATCATGTCACTCAGACATGAAATAAATGACAAACTCTACTATGTTCTAAATAAACGCACGGAACAAAATGTTTAGCAAAGGAGCTGAATGATTTTCCTACCTTTTAAGGCCTCCCTCACTCTCAAATCCATGAAAAGTATCAGTGAAGAAAAAAATAAATTCTTATTGAATCACTTTTATATACTTGAGTTTCTTATGCCTACAATAGTTCATATGAAGCAAATTTAAAAACAGATTTAATCTGAAACCATTCCTTCCTATGAAGGTTGTTTTTTTGGAATGTGCAGCACATTTCTATTCAAAGGTAATGTGCTGAATTTCTTTAAAGACTCCTTGAGGCATAAAACTAAGATAGTATATGACAAAAATGTAGGACAGAAGTAAATGTTTCTTATTATGTATTAGATGTTAATACATTCTTCTTCAAGATATTGTGTCTGTTGTATTCTCTCACTCACTGAAATGAACTGTAAGAGGATGGGCTTTACATATTGCTTTTGTAAACATTGATACTTCTACCCCCATATCAATAAACAGATTTAGAGCTGTATTTTAATGCATTTTAATGTATTTTAATGCATTTTACCATTATAGCAGGCCCAGTGCAGTGATGTATAGCCGTGATTGTCTGCCATTGCAGGTGCTGCATCCACAGAGCTAGCTGACTGCAGGAGAGCTCCCAGAACACCTATATGGCCACACGCAGCTGACAAGTGGATAGGGGTCCGTCCCCTACAGTCTCGTAGTAAGGACTTAGCACCATGTTGAAGCAAAGCTTCCACACATTCCTCATGCCCAGTAACTGCCTGTGAGAGGAAAGGGAAAGGGCCAGTTTGAAAATATTCATGTGTATCAGCTAAGGTGTAGAATTAAAGCAAGCAAACCTCAGGCAAATTCTTGTATTTTTAAGCCATAACAAAACAAGCAAAATAAGCTGTGGTTTGTTTTTTCCCTGAAATGAGACATTCTGTTGGAAAAATATATTATGATACTGATGACAGAATATTTTCTTGGAGTAACACTAATGAACTGCTAATCTCTAGGGTTCATTCAATTGTCTTATCTGGCAGACACTACAAACAAAATATTTGGCACGTGGTATGCATCATGCTTTTCTTCCTCTCGTTAACACTACCTCCCCCCAACAAAAAGCTGTACTCTAGGACCTTGCTGGTCAACACTTTGCAGGCAAGATTAAGAGGCTCTGGAAGTCCAAAAGAATTTTGAGGGTGGGCAGTAAAAAGGCAAAAGCCAACTTTTGAATGCAACTAAAAATATAATTAAAAATTACAGTGGCAAGATGAGAATAACGAGAAATAAATTAACACTACATATGAAATCTTTATTTGAAATTAGCATGTTGGAAACTGGAAAGGGAAATATTTGCTTACCCCTCTGTGTAATGCTGTCCTTCCCCACTTATCTTTGGCATCTACATTTGCTCCTTTGTTAAGGAGTGAATAAACGCAGTCAGTGTGCCCATTGAGAACTGACAACATCAGAGGAGTCCTAGGCAGAGACAGAAATAACATGGAAATTTACACTTGGACATTTAACAGACTAGCAATCAGCTCAAGTATAACAACTGCTATCCTTCCAGTCAACACTGTTAACATTTACATCATCAATGACCTTCCACTCATTTATTTGCTTTTTAAATTCAAGAAAATAAATTAACATCCCTCAATTTGGAAGTCCTGATTAAGTAACTCAAATCCATTTTCTCAGCATCTGGGCAGTAAGACACATTTTAGCTTCCTCCCAATAGAACAAGAACACTTTTTACCCCAAACTTCGTATTTATTGCAATATATACAGTCATATTTGTCCAAATTCAAATATAATGCCCTTTTAAAATAAGCTAAAAATAACCACTGTAAAATATTTGGGGTTTTTTTTATAAAATGCAACAATTTGTGAAGAACAGAATGTCCATAATTTAAACTCACTGTCCATTTCCGTCTTGAATGTCCACCGCATTCTGTGGTTCTGCATTTCCTATCAACAGCCGCAAACATTCTGAATGACCATTTGTAGCTGTAAAACATTACAAAAATATGGGGTTTACATTAATTGTTTTTGAGTAGATAACTCAAACAGAATGGCAGCCAGCTCAGACTAAAGCCCATTAGCTTAAAACCCACTGTACAGCTTTACCATTGTTACAACTTAAAATATGAACACTAGAATAAATAATTTTAGAATTCAGGTATTTTCAACTGTACAGTGTTAGAAGCAGCTGATTCCAACTATCAGTTGCCAACAGATATTTGCTTTTTACACATAAATGAGGTTGCACATATTAAAAGTAATTTGAATATATGCTTATAAAACACAACAAATAAGGAACATTTAAATAGAGGAATTAGCATAATTTTTGGTTTTGTTGTATCTTGTTTTAAGGCACAGGTAAAGACATACCTAGCAAATCATAGTCAGATTTTGTCAGCAAGTATCGCATGTGCATGGTTATAAAATAATAATGGAAATCACATTTAGAAAGGGGAAGGGAATGTAATGCATAGATGCAATAAACCAAGCAGTTTAAAAAAATAGGAAAAGAACAAACAGAAAGTTGAGAAATCTCATTTAAATGCAACTCATGAAAGATAAATGATTACTTCTTGGAAGGGAAATTATTTCTGACCCACAGCTGCAGTATTCAGTCCACACAAGCACAGCGACAATTCATGTTTCTGTAGCTGACAGACGTGCTAACACAAGTTAGGAAAGCTAAATCAAATAGAAGAATGCAGCTTGTGCTCATGGACAACAAATTAAGTGGTTAGAATGATGATGTTTTGTACATAATGCTTTTTTTAACTGCAACACTTCTGTAACACCATTACTATAAATGCCAAATTTAATCAGCCTATTTTCAATGTGAGGAAAAAAAAAAGACTATAGTATGGATTCTAGACTCAGAGAACAGCAAGAAAATACTGCAAAGGATTGCTGTTATTTTGAAAATGCTCAGGAGTCATTTAAATCCTTGGAAAAAAATCAAAGTAAGTTTTCGTATCTCTTCTCAAGCTGCCAAAATTCTCCAAGACTCCAGTAATTTTTAGAAGTATTTTACTGCCAAGACAGGCACACAATTTGCCTATCTAAATTTGGGCCAGCATTTCAGGCTGTGTGAAGGACACGGAGAGAAGCAGGGACATGTCACTGACACCTGCCAGCACAGCTAGCCCAGCCATCGAATGGACAAGGACAATGCACCCTTCCAGAGGGAAGTGTGGAACAGCAGTGCTTGGACTCAACTGGTTTGTTGGATTAATACTGCTTCCTGTCTGCAACTCTTTTGATACACCTTTCTCAGCACAGCAAATACCTTAGATGCCATCCCCTATTCCTAAACATTGTTTCCTAAAACATGAATGACAGAGTTTTAAAGAGATGATCCACTTCAAAAGCCAAAATTTTACAGGTTAGTGGCCAGCACATACCTGCAGCATGAATTGGGGTCCTCTTTACAACATAATCTTTCACCAAGATTGATGCTCCCTGATTAATGAGCACATCTACACATTCCACGTGTCCCTTAAAGGCAGCAAGATCCAGTGGTGTCCTTCCATTGTTATTCCTCACATCAAGGTCCAGCAGTGACTGTACCAGCACTTCCAGAGCTTGATGATGGCCATGATAGGCCTACAAGAATAAAAAAATTCTTCAATTTTTCCATCCTTAACATTTTTCCCTTTCTTGCCAGAACTACATAAATGAAACTATTAAGACACTATTATTGTTTTAGCATTTGGAAAGGCAACTGATGCAGCACATAAGCAGTTACAACAGCTACAACTAATTAAAAAAAAAAACACACTACTCCAGCAAGAAGGTTGGTGTTTTTTTTCAATTGTATCCTTTCAGTCATCAACTGCAACTACTCTCAGAAAATAATCTGTCTTCAATCTGCATAAATAACAACAATATTTTGACTACTGCATGTTTCATCGCTTTATGTTGTAGTTACATCATCCTCAGATTATTTCAAATGAGGGATATAAGCAAACTGAAGTAATTCCTTTTAGCTTTTTACATAAAACATTTTTTTAAAAGCCCCAGTAATAAGATTGCAGTACAAATAGCTTTCATTTACCACTACCAAAGATTATTTTTTACTTTGGAGATACATATATATATAAAGGTATTGCACGAGACTTACTCTATTTGTAGAAAGTACCGCGTGGTTTTTCAGTTGGTTTAAATTCAGTGAAAAGAGCAAAACTACACACTGAGCTGATTACTCTGTATTTTGAACATTTTTGTATAGACAGAATTTCATCCCCGTGTTACACTACTCCTAATGCAAATCTTCCTTAAAGTATTGAGGATAAATATTTCTCATACTAAACAATTATGAGAGTAAAACATGATAACGATTAAAGAAAGTAATAATTACTTTCTTTAATCTTCTAATTCTTCTAATAATTCTTCTTTCTGTATAGAACAAGTCTTATAAAGGTTTCATCAGCATAAATTTTAATTAGAAGATTTCACATGAAAGCTGTTCCATGAAGCAAGCGAAATGCAAAAATCATCCTGCATACCTCATTCAGGAATATTAGTACCTATCTTTTAATTTTGTTTATTGTTATTAATGTATTTTGAAAAAAAAAAACAAAACCAGAATGAATAAACTTGTGCAACAACTGTTTGCTAGCAGACGAGTGGTCATCACTAAACACTTACAGCTAAATGCAGTGGGCTTATAGGCGCTCTGTTGTCCGAGTCATTCAGCATGTCAGTACCTGATGTTTCCATCAGCTTAAAGAGAGAAAGTCAAAGTGAGTGCAAAACCCCCTCACCTTTGAAAACACTCAACAATAATTGCTACAGTTTCCCATGCACACAGATTAAAAAATAAAGGAGAAAAAATAGGAAGAATAGTATAGAACAGATCTGCTGATCTTCAACCTTCTACAGAGTTTGAATCAACTGCAACACCACCCCATATTCATGCTCCAAGCGCAGTAGTTTAATTTTGCACCATAATGCAATAATTCAATCAGAAACAAAACTAAAATCAATATTTTTTTTCTGAAGTAGCAATATGAAAGATGAATACAAATGGAAAACAAGGACAGGTGACAGCAGCAGCAGTAGGGAAGAAAACAAGCCCCAAAGAACAAGTAAGCATTTTGATTAGGTGAATAGTCAGCAAGAAAACAATATGAATGGCCAGAAGGTAGCATGGATTTCTCAGAATAGGAAAACATTTCTCAGAGAGAAAAAATGGACTAAAAATCCCGAAAGTGTTACAGTATTAAAATGTTTATGTATATACATTTCTATCTGTGACTTTCAGATGTGTTTTAAAATTTTGATTCTGGGTATTTTTCAAGACCGTATTTAATTGAATACATTAGCAGAATTAAAACATWCAAASTGTTTGAAGAACACCAAATACATTAAAACTACATTTTCATTATCACACTTTTATATCATGATCATACAATTGTTTACGAAAAAAAACCCACATGGCTTAGAAAATAATTTCCTGTTTTAAAATTCTAAAGTCCAATTAAATCTAAATTGGAATTAAAATTAAATGATACATTCATGCATTGAAGAAATGGTTGAACAAGTAAAAAAAATAAGCAGTATTTTTAAAATTACATGTTCCTTTTTGCTGTATAGTAGTACTTAAAAAGTAAGAAATAGTACACTTACAACATCTAGAGGCGTTTCGCTTGCAATCTGTAATTAAAAACATTCAGAATTCATGTTTCAATACATTTGAATATAAAAGTGCAATTTTTATAAAAATACTGAAGTTGTGTAACACAATATATCAAATAATATACATATTTTTGCAAAGGGAGCAATAAAAAATGAGCAATAGCCTTATTATGGGAAATTCTATTATGTGGCCATAAGCTACTGTAACTGCATGAACCATTTTATAAGGCATCCTTTGTTTACAGGTTCTCCCCACATTTTCATTTGCTCCTTTCAAATGACATTAATGAAATTTCTTAACACTTCTCTGTGGGATAATTTGTGGTTATTTTATTTCAGCCAGCAAAAAGATTTAGTAGTGTAGTCTAAATTAAGAAAGAAACCAAAATTAATATTCCACATCCTCAACTAGTTATCTCTTCACCTGAGAATTATCAGCTTTTTAAGCCAGTATCTAGCATCTTAGCTCCTCATCTTGCTTCCGCTTTAGGAACACCAAATGCTTAAATTTATCTACACAGAGGCTGCAAAACATTATTGACCCAGCTGACAGGTGAGAGCTGAGGCGGAGGAATCCCCTGGCCACTCCATCATACTCTGTAAGAGCAGCTGTTACACCTTTTATCTATGATGTATTTTCTTACCAATTCAAGGCATAAGCGATGACCGTAAGCAGCTGAATAATGAACTGCATTGTATCCTTGTTTGTCTCGGATCCCAGGGTTGGCATCGTTTCTTAGCAAGTATTCCAGGCACCTATTCAAATTGACATATGCAACCATGTATCTAAATGCTGAATTTCAACTTAATGCTAAGTGATACATTGTTCCAATTCAACTGGAAAATAGAATACAGCACACAGGGACACTGATTTAATGTACAATATTGGCTAGGACTAGAGAAACCAACCTCATTACATCAACTGTAAGGGTCAATCACAAAGCCTTTAAGTTTGAAAGAATTCTCTGCAGACATCCTGCATCTTCTGAGTTGTCTGACTTGGTTAAAACTAGTATTTTCCTCCTAGCTAACACAACTGCAGTTACATTTGCTGGTATCAGTGGTTACTGTTTTGTATGTTTTTTCTGCATTAGCCCCTTCTTCTGTATGTTACACAGAAAGAAGAGAAGCAGTAGCTGAATTATTCATGGAAGGATACAAGAGTAACACACACACACGCACTTCCACTACCAGCCACTATTTTTTTTATTTATTTATACAATAAATACTCAGTTGTTGTCCTACTTCTGTCATTCCTTAGTTTCATTAGAACATGATCACCCCAGTTTCAACCACAGACACTCAGCCAGGAGAAGGAAAAACACAGGACTCAAGTCAGCTCACTCTTTCCCTAGTTTTCTAAGAGACTCCAAATGTTTACAAGCAATAACCCTGCTGTTTCATAATTTTGTCTACCATTTCAGCAATGTTTTCCAAAGTCATTATCATGATCTTGAGCTTGCTGGAGAAGCCATTTGTTTTTGTGAAGTGCACAACAGGTCACCGTGCCTTTTTCTCTCTGGGATCACTAAATACTTTTTTATCAGAAGTGCACTCTCACTTCGATCATTTTTTGCCCAGTATAAAAAATTTTTGCCCAGTATAAATTTGTTTCTTTAAGTAAGAATTACGGCTCTTACATTTCACTAGTCCAATCTTCTAACTTTTCTTTTTAATTTGAATCAGTAATTTTGTGTTAACATTCATGGCTCATTAATAAATGTTACATGTCACTGGCTTTGGCTACATAAATTTCTACAATACACTAAATACACTGCATGGAGCCAAGTCTGCTGAAAATCCTCAAGTACCCAATCTTTCCAGTGCAAACCAGATAATTTTTTTTAATGTTTCTTTGCATCCAGAGGATGCAGAGAAAGAGGTTAACTTTGCATCATTTGCATACTTAACTGTCTTCAACAGGTCTCTTAAAAAGGAGATTAATCAAACTTTCTGAAAGATAAATTAAAACTTATTTCCCATGTATTTATTGGTGTACTGTCCATTAGAAAATTCTAAGACAGAAGAAGCACAATTTTTTCCTCCCCTAAGATGCTAGTTATTCTAACTAATTCTGAAATAATGTTTGTCTCTGTAGTCTTGGCAAAATGAGGCTTACTGGTGTTTGTTCCAGATCAAAAGCATTTGTTAAAGATACAAAATAAATACTTTCCAACAGCAATAAACCAGAAAATAATTTTCAACAGAAACACCCCTCTCTAAAATCTGTCTTTAGAGATGTCTGAGCAAAGACCATAAAAACGCACCTAAATATCTTTGGAATTTTATATAGATCGCTTCCTGACATGTTTTTTTCCCAGGTTTTATATTCCAACTCCAGTAACAATTTTTAACTTCATTCCTGTTTTCAATGAACTGAGCAGTACTGGTTTTCCAGCTGTTACTAATCATCTTGCTGCATCAATATAAAAAGCTTCCCCTCAGGCCATTCTGCTTTGCAGCCTGTCTTCCAGAGACCCAAATGTTAATCAGAAGGGTAACAGCCTGTGGGTTGCAGAGATGATGCTTTGAGTTACCTCACAAAGTTCTGCAGTATTATCATCATCATCACTCCTGCTTGTGCCTTTTGTAAAACAGATGGCAAAACGATGTCATCTAAAGAACCATTATAGTCTGGAGGTTTTCAGAGCAACTGTGAAGCTAAAATTAAATAGCTCGACTTGTAAGAGGGCAATTAAAGTAAAATTATCTCAGCAAGCTCCAGCAGCAATTGAAATTATTTCTAAAAAGCAGCAGACAATTTAATTTTGAAATTTGGCTTTACAGAAAAAAGGCATATCCTTCAAATGTAAGTTAAACGGCCATGAAAGTATTCTTTATTTAGCCTTCAAAACACAATCTGTAAGTTATATGCCACCTCATTCCTATTGTTACCTCTCCCTTTAAAAGGTATTAAATGTATTAAAAAAAGACGATTTGGCACAAAGCAGCACTTCCCCAGAGGAGGCGTCACAGTGTGCATGTGGCATGTGATGACATACACCATGACCTGCACGTGTGTGTGTGCACGAGCAAGTGATGTTCTTCTTTACTCCTCAATATATACAATGTCTGGAGCTTAGGTAGACTCATCAGTTTGGTGCAATACATTTTGCATATAAGCACTTAAATTATTAATAAATATGTCAAATATAACCGTTAGAAAACAAACACATGTAAGAGGTCAGTGGGTTTATGAAAAATTCTGGATGCATGTAATCAATAAAAGTGTTACTGCACCATAAAAATTTACACTATCAAGAGATAGCTGTGTTTGGCATTACAACTCTAGTTTACTCAAACATCAAATAGATAAAGCATCTTATATTGAAATGTCAAGTTAATATCCATCCTTCATCAGAATTTGATGAAGGCAAAATGGCCCTACTGCCCACAACTAACTCTATAAACTCCACAAAGGATATTTACTTAAACACTACAAAGCAGATGGGATTAAAAACTCTATTCCCAATTAATTCCTGAATTAGGACATCTGCATTGTAAGACATAAAATTTTTACAATACATTTTCCTGCGCACTTTGTTCCCCTGAAATATTTGTTACATAAAGTCTTTTACATACAATGTACAAACCACTGTCAAATTAAATCTTTAAAAATACAAGAAATGCATTTGGCAAATCTGAAGGCAGAGCACACACAAAATTCACAACTCAAATGCTCCTAATGAGAAAGGCTGTAGTACAAAGCATGTCACTTACTTCCCATCTGTGTCTGATGCAGCTGCATAGTGCAGAGGTGTACAACCCCTCTCATCAAGGTCATTCACACTAGCTCCAGATCCCACAAGGGCAAACAGGCACTGATAATTACAATTGGCAGCAGCATAATGGAGTGGAGTTCTTTAGTACACATTTAAATAAAAAGTACAATGGTAAATAACAGCAAAATAATATTATAGAGACAGAAAAAGCAAAATAAAGTGAAACTTAAATCCTCCTTACATTTTTAAACAAGTATTTGTGGTGAAAAATGCATCATTGCAGTACTAAGGAATAGGGCCATTTTCTAGGGACCACTTAATAATGATTAATATTATATTGGGGATTTATTTGCCAGCCAAAATGTGCATGAACTTTGTATTAAAAAAGCTTCATGTGAATTTTCTTGCATAAACTTTTTTACATTAGAAATACTACTTTCTGTTCATTTTAAGCCACATGGAAAAATATGGACAAATCAAAAACTGCACAACAACTAAACATAGCACAAACAAAATACAATTGCACAAACAGACATTTTTATTAAACAGATCAGAATTTTGCCTAAGAGAGAAAAACAATATTATTTATTTT
>NW_026623286.1:0-10185 GCF_030028575.1 Malurus melanocephalus
GTGACCCATGCTGGAGCAGCCTGGGGAGGACTGTTCCCTGTGGGATGGATGGACTCACATGGAGAAGTTGATGGAGAACTGTCTGCTGTGGGAGGGACCCCACACTGGTGCAAGGGAAGGACTGTTCCAGATGAGCAGTGGGAAAAACATGAGATGAACTGACCATAACCCCCATTCCCTGTCTCCATGTCTGCTGGGGGGAAGGAGGTAGAGCTGGGAAGGAGGGAGGGGTGTTTTTACTTCAGAGTGTAATCCTGCTCTGATTTTGTTAGTAAAAAACATAATTAATATCCCCAAGCTGAGCCTGGTTTGCCCACAATGGTATTTGATGAGTGATCTCTCTCTGTTCCTATCTCAACTCATGAACCTTTCCCTGTATTTTATCTCCCCTGTCCAGCTGCAGAGGGGARTGATAGTAGATRGTAATGCAGTAAGTGAGAAGGCACTGCCGTCACATACACCTCTATCTTTCAAATGGCTCAACTTGGCGCTGCCCTTCAGCTTAAACTAAAGTTTTTGAGACCCAATAAGCACTAAAAACAATGATTCTCTGCTGAGGCAGATTCTGGTTACAAAGCTCCACTTTGCATAAATCCTCAGCGACAGCCGAGTGTGAACCATAAAACCCCTATGATCACAGGAGGGGTTTCAGGTACACACCTATGGTCAGTTGCTGTAGTTCTCCCATCATGCAGGAAGTCCTCCCTTAGCACCACACACAGGAACACACGTGAGCATACCCTCCACTCTCTCAACCCTTCAGGCTCTGCATATAAAATATGCCCACTCTCAAAAAGCCCAGAGTTTTTCTGTTCCAAATGGGTGTTCCTCATCTGTTCAGGAGATTGTCATAAACAATGTGACTGTGCCAGCCAGATGAAGACTACTCTCAGAGGGTATTTTCAGATCTGGTACAATACTTTTGATCAGTCACACCCTCAGTTTCTTCCTCTCCCAAAAGGCTTTTCCTTTTGGGCCATATGTTAGGAGATGTCTCAAGTTGCATCTTTCCTCTGCATTGTCAAGTGATGACAGGTGAATTATCACCCTAAGTGCTGTGTTGTATCAAAGGACCAACTCCAAAGCTGCACTCCAAATGGCCACAGAGGAAGCACCCTGGTGTTAACTAAAAAGTGTTTAGGAAAAGCAAACACCACCTAACCTTTCTCTCTGTTATCTGCCAAAACATTATTACTTGCTTCATTAATTTTACTTATTGGGCCCTCACTGTTGAGCCATTACTATCATGTGGTCTAATTATGGCTACAATATATATAAGCAAATCACTTCCTTTGCTGAGCAGACTGAGTAGGTTTTGTTTGTTTGGTTGCTTCATTGGTTTCTGAGTCACACATCACACAAGCCACTGCACTGTGTTTTGGGCAATTTTTCTTTATTGTCTGTGAAGACAAAGCTCTGTTGAATGCAGGTTTTAACATCTTCTAACCCTTTCTTAATCTTAAGAGGTGAAATCTTAATTACCATAGCTTACCTTTCAATTTCCCAGTGTACACACACTAATTATTTACAGCTCAACATTGGTATCTCTGCAGTATTTATATTCATCTGAAATTTAAAAAAGAAAAGTTATTAAAAAATAGACTTTCAAATAGAATAAATGAACTTCATTCTCTTCTGTGTATTGACATCAACTCCAACAGCAGGAATCCAGCATTCAAATGGTAAAAAATGTCACTCTTCTCTTTCCCCATTATATTCCAAGAAAGAACAAATAAATCACTCTGCAACTGTAAGAGTATCATCACAAACACACTTATAACACTCATGCTTACAAAACCTTTCCTTTCATTCTACAAAAAACTCACAGTCTAGTCATTATTTATTATTACTTTTTTAAGTAAGACAATTTATGCAAAAGTTCATTAAAAAATCACCAAAACAAAAGAGCAACAGCAACATCACTGGGGCAATAGAAATAAGCGGATTTGGACTTTCATTACAGCCTGAAGGAAAGTTTTGTATAGAATTCATTCTTTAAAAAAAAAAAAAAAAAAAAAAAAAAAAAGAAAAAAGAAAAGAAAAAAAGAGGGGGGCGAGCAAGAAGAAAGGAAGACTGAACAAGTGAGAGTTTTGTTGATGGTAGTAGTTTAATGACTTCCCTTTTCGGTGCTCTTTGACTGCTTTCCAGCCGCTCCCCTCCTGGGCCCGTTTCTGTGGCACACTGGGCTTGGCTGGGTGCCAGGGTGACAATCAATGCCTGAGCAGCCTCTTCGGCCAGAGATTATTCCTTGGGTCCCTTTGTTTTATTAGCGAGGAGGTGGGGGGCCGCAGGGGTGATTTCTAAACTGAAACAGGATGTCCCGCTGGTGTCCCAGGCTCTGAAAGTCTCCATTTCACCGGCTCTACCGGTGATGCAAGATGGCTTAAGTTAATCCAGTGAGACTAGGCTGCAGATTTCTGCTTTAGCTTTTTTGCTTTAAGACACAAAAACCTCAGAGGGATGCCGCCTCAGCAGACAGCTCTAGGGAGGCTGTTCCTCAGGATAATAAGCCAGCTAGAAACTATCATGTTAAAACATGTATCTGAATATACCAATTATCCTCAGATGCGGCTTTCCAAACTAACTGTGATTCAGTCTCCCAGACAATTATACAAAATGCTTCAAGGAAATAAGTGATTGTGCAGGTATGCAAAATCACACACAAACAAGTATTAGTCAAATAGATCAAATTCAGGCTTTTAGTATTTCTAATGCCTTGTGTGGCAAATGACTTGTGAGCAGGTTAAAAATCAGAAAATGGTAAGTTCATCAGAATTTAGTACAGTCTGTGTTATTTTTGAACCACAAAATCTCAAAAAAAAGTATTATTGTTATGCATGAACAACATTTAGTGAGTACATTTGTATTGTCTATGTTTTTTGTTAAAGAAAGTAGTGCATTAAAAAGCATTCTAAATACAACATTGTCAAGCTTTTACACAATTTTACAGAAAGGCTTCTCTAATAAATAAAGTTTTCTTCTGTATGTCGTGATGGTATAAAAAAAAACTGATGCACACTACAGCTATTTTTTGGCTGTTTTAGGTAAAATACAGCATCTCCCTGTATTATAAAAACAGTTTCTTTACTGTTATCATCAGAAATTATTTGTAAACATAGTGTCATATTTTACAGGTCACTTTTGTTTACTGAGCTACATTATAATACGGGTACTAAAAGGTGACAAAATTCAGAAGATCCAGTCTTTGCATTTTCCCAGCCATTCCCCAATTCCTCACCAGAAGAGATGCTACCACACCAGACAAAACTTCAGCCACTTGCATAAAATTGATCTCACGGTGTCCAGAGTAAAACTGGTGTTGAGCAACAGGCTTTCTCAGACCCAAACCAACAGCTGGTGCCCTGCCCTGAGCTGTTCTGGATATATACCATGACGCTGATATCCCATTTCCTACATTGCTGAGAGGATTTCAAACTGATTTCTACAGGGAAAGGAAAAATGAATGCACAATTTATCTCCATACTTTTTAGATATGAAATGCAACAACGTGGATAAATGTAAAATTACTGGAAGAAAACAAAACAACAACAGCAACAAAAAAAAAAAAGACAAGAAAACAATTACTTGACCCCTCGACCCTTAAATCTTTAATAGCTTAAAAAGCAAAAACTAGAATAAAATAGAAGGTTCATCAGCCCACAGATGGACAGACAAGCTTTGGCCAGGGCTGAAGCATGTTGCAAAACACATTGTGTTTCTCTCTTGAAACCTTGGATGCTGCTTGCAGGCAATATAAGAACAGGTATTTTCCACATTGACACTTGGGAAACAGCTGTGTTTCACAGCCACAGTTACATGCCTGTGCCAGAACAGTGAATTCACAGAAAAAGAAGCTTCTATCAGTTTGAGTCTCTCCAATCCAATGGACTTACTCACTGCGGTTTGAAGACACTTGTCTGTCCTTGTGGATTTTCTTGCTTCAGCATCAACACGACTGGAAACACTTTAACAGGAATAACATTTACCAAATATATGGCTAGTATAGTTGTCATGGTGACTTTGTAAAACTGGAACGGAGAGAGGAAAGCAGCAGCATCAGTACAAATGGTGTGAGATGTGACCCAAGAGGCAGTGCCCGTATTACAGTGTGAATTGCCCCCAGTGCCGCTCTCTGAAATCCAGGCAGCATCYGAGAAAAGTAAACATCGTCACAGCCTGTAATAAATATCTCACACTGAACACCTTGGTGAAGAAGAGAAACAWAACAGCATCAACATGAAAATCAGCATGTTTCAATCACTCTGAGATTTCCTTATTGCTGGACAAAGGAGGTTGTGCACCTTCCAGGCACATGCTTCAGGAACTACCTACAGCTGGGTTTCAGACCAGGAGGAGCCCAGAGTGAGGCAGCTTCCATCTATCTTCTAGTTACACTTTTCTGACTTTCATACTTGTTTTTGTTTTTAAAAGAGCACTAAAGCCTTTACATGCAATGGCTATAGTCAAATAAATAACTTGGAAACATAAATATATCRCTTTTTCCTCTGGGGAAGTTAAAGAGGATTTAAGGAAGAATAAAGGACAGCCACTTTCATTTCACAGTCAGGGTGAAATATCATGTGTGCACAGGCGTATGGTCACACGATGCTTGCTGAGCATGAAATCACTCCTGAGGAAGGAAGAACGAGAGATGTCAAAATTGCTCAAGAGACAGACATACAGCTGAATGCTGCAAACATCCTTCGCCCCCATTGCTATGGGATACATCTCCTATTTATTTCCAGAAATCAAACAATATAATGGATATATTTTTTGCTCTTATAACGAAGTAAATGTGGTAATGACCAACCCATKGAACTGTGACTACACTCAGAGGTGAAAAGGAAACTTGTATGTCTGCACAGGTGGAGCATTGTTCCCTATATATCCCTGGGACTGCCACATTTCAACCACCAACAATCCTATCAGCGTTTCAGAAGGTCACTACCATCCCTTCCTTTTTTTAGAGACTATTTTTTCAGTAACACATATACTCATATGAGCATATTATCATTATAACAGCATGAATTTTAACAGCTGTGTGTTAAAGTGCTGTGAAACTGCATGTGTGAGCACCTGAGTGAGAGCACACCGACAATTCCCAATGGATGGATGAAGCAGAGATCATTCCTTTCCTTATGATCAGCTTGTTTAAGGAATCACTGCAAGTCCTAGATCCCAACAGCTAACATTAGAGGACTCTGCTGTGCAATGGAATTTCTTTGCATTGTTTTGTGATTATACACACCAAAACAAAACATTAGGATCCACAGGAGCACAGAAGATTGTTCTGACTACTAAAAAGGGAGCAACAGTTACTATGCACTTTAACTTACTAAAGAAAATTTTGTGGGACTAATTGGGCTCAAAAGCAGATGGCTTATTTACGTGTTATGAAATACTCTTATATTTTTTAAAGTCACCGTGGTTCTGACACATCAGAATTTTTTACCATAAATTGCATGTATGTATTTGTGTGTGTCTGAAGATACCTTCCAGCACATTTTTGCTCTCTAGGGCAAGATGTAGAGACYCACAGTAGAGATTATTATTGATCTCTGATTTCATCTCTGATGAAATCCAGTCATGCCAGCAAATCATATGGAAGGATCTCCCCAACACTTTTGGGGCTCCTTTCTCTCTTGAATTTGAGGGGGCCTCTGGCAAGCTCCTATTTCARTTAGGCCATTTTTTTCCTTAAACCCATGCTCCACGGAGACAGCAGAACCAAACCATAGCAAGTGTTTGGAACTCCAAGCTCAGTTTTAGAATTACAGCTGATCCTGAAGATGCTACAGAACATGTGTGCAGTGAAAGCAGCGAGGATTGTTCCCCACCTCAGGTCCTGCCCTCCCAGACCCTGCCCCCATTTCTTTACAATGTCAGACAGCTGCAGCAATAACACGTTACAGCCAGCACAGCCTGCATGCCACTGCTAACTTTTCATGGCTTTGTAGTAGCTTTATAGGAAACACACGCTCTATGTGTGTGATGAGAGCAAGGGGAAAAGTGAAAACAAAACGTGAAGTGTTATCAGCTCCCCGCCCCCCCGTTCTCTTTCAGGATCAGAAAGACCAGATAAGGCAACAACATTCAGCTTGCAAAGACATCAATACAAAGAGCTGTGTTGAAAAAAGGACCCTCACATCACAGGGCAGAAGGACTGCTGCTCAGTGTGGTTTTCCAGAGTTGGGAACAATCCCTTTTACTTTCTTACTTTCCGGTTCTCCCACCAGAGAGTAGAGAGTACACAGCATCTGAAGCAGCTCTGCTTCCCCCAGGCTGCCTGGAATCAAAGCCTGCACACGGAGGGTGACGAGGTCTGCTCATGTGGGGATGTTGTCACGTTGGCTTTCTTTTTTTATTTTGATTCATACTCAGAGCTCGTAGYGTTTTCCAGGGATGGAGCAGAGTTCCTGGCTACCTTTTCTGTAGACAACCACAGCATGCCTTCCACCAAGCAGTCACTATGCTGTGCTGTTAAACAATGTTGGAAACACAAATGCTGCTTTGAACAGTTCATATCACTGAAGATCCAATGCAGAGTATTGGCCTGGTAAAGGGGTGGAGAAATCACAATTAAGTTATCTTTTGTGTTCTAGACAAAATGCAGTGAAAAGTATACTTGCACTCAAATATTCGGTAGTTCACACTGATTGTCAGAACGATTGTTTCTTATATAAACCTTCTTTTCTATTGTTAATATTYCTGCTCCCTTTCTCAATGTAGAAAATCATAGAAATGCTGAGTTGGATGGGACTCACTAGTATCATCAAATTCCAATTCCTGGTCCTTCACAGGATCATCCCAAGGGTCACATCCTGTGCCTGACAAYATTGTCCAAACAATTCCTAAATTCTGTCASATTGGTGCTGTGAYCACTGCCCTGGGGARCCTGTGCCAGCGCCCAGCCACCCTCTGGGTGAAGAACCTTTGGCTGACATTCAGCTTAAACCTCCCCTGAAACAACTTCAGTCCATTCCTTTGGTGTCACTGCTTACCAGAGAGAAGAGATCAGTGCCTGCCTCTCCTCTTTCCCTGACAAGGCAGTTATAGCCTGTGATGAGGTCTGTCCTCAGTCTTCTCCATTCTGAACAGACCAAGTGACCTTGGCCACTCCTGACAGGGCTTCCCCTCAAGGCCCTTCACCATCTTCATCCYCCTCCTCTGGATGCTCTCTAATAGTTTAATGCATTTAATTTCTATTGCATTGCCCAAATCTGCCCCCAGCCCTGGAGGTGAGGCCGCCCCAGGTCAGAGCAGAGCGGGACAATCCCCTCCCGTGCCCGGCTGTGATGCTGTGCCTGATGCCCCCCAGGACACGCTTGGCCCTCCTGGCTGCCAGGGCACAATGRCTCATGKTCAACTGGCCACTGACCAGTTGCTTTTCATTGGYGGGTTTTTGKKTTTGTTTTTGTTTTTTGGGGGGAGGGGGGCTGTTGGGAGGGGGGTCAGGGTTTTTTTAGAGTTTTTTCTGTTTGCRTGGGGTTTTTTTTYRTTTTTGCCTAAGACATGGCTCTAATTTCCCGGTAACATTAGCTCTGTTGGACTGTTTGAGAAATCTTAGAAAGTGCCTTTTAAAATCTTTGTTCCTAAGCACTTCACAATGTGTTTCCATTATATTCATTAGTGTACAGGTTGCATTTTCCYGTTTTCACATGTGTGTGACTGGCACAGTGTGGAGCTCTACCTTTGCCACATACAACTACAGCAAGTCTGCTGTGAGGTGGGACCAAAGTGGCTGCAGGTRAACAGAAAGGAACCCATGTATTTATTGTCAAAGGCTCCAAATTATAACCTTTCAAGCATTCATTGTCTGGATACAAAACTGGCACTTCAGRGCAATATTTTGTGATACATAAAAAGCCAGAGACAGAAAAAATGAATGTTTGCCAGAGTTTCTCTGAGGCGATGAAAAAGAAGAGGGGAATAACAAACCTCTGTAACTATTTTAAATGCAACATTTCTGAGGTTAGTGTTTCCAGGGTCTGTAGATTTTGGATTTTGGGTTTGGTTTGCTTTTGTTTTGTTTTTTTTTCATTCATATGGTGACTCTCCTTCATTTCTTCAGTTTTAGGAAGTAGTAAAGATGTCACTGAAAAAATCTTGATCATGAAATCGGTATTTTGGTTTCCTTTCTGCCRCTGAACTTTCACGTGACATGAAGCAAATAATTCTAAATCTGCTTTTTTTTCTGTACTCTAGACAGCTGGTTGCCAGTCTGCTTTCACAGATAATAACTAACCTCAGAGGGTTCTCCAAAGGTTTGAAGTGGTCCCTCTGTAATGCAGTAAAGACCAAGCTGATGAAGACGAAGATATACTTAGCCTTCTACAAGCTGGCTGTCTCAGTGGATGAGGGATATCAGCACACCTTGTTTATTGTTGACTTTAGCAACCCTACAATTATYGACATTCAAGTGAGATAAATGGACACTGAAGTGGTCTGCAAACTGGTTTAACTGGCAGGCTTGAAGAGCTGTGTTCAGGAGCAAGAAGCCCAGCTGCAGGCCAGTCAGCAGCAGCGTGCCCTGCTGGATTGTAGGGCCAGCACTATTTCATTCCCCCATGAATGTCCAGAATGACAAGACAGAGTTTACAGGTGACACAAAACTGGGAGGGATTGTTCCTAGACCAGCTGGGTCATTTAACCATTCAGAGGTACCTGGACAAGTTGGGGAGATGTGCTGACTGAGATCTCATGAAGGCTGACACAAGGAAATGCTGAGCTSTGAACCTGGAGCGGAGTTAGCCCATGCACAGCTCATGCCTAGATGCTGTCTGGCTGCAAAGCAGCTTTTCAGAGCAAGTCCTTAAGAGTCCTTGTGAACAGCATCTGACTGAGATTCAGCAATGTGCTCGTGCAGCAAAGAAGGCCAACAGCCTCCTGTGCTCAATCAAGAAGGCAGCAGGAGGTGGAGGGAAATGATATTTACCTCCACTCAGCACTGCTGGGACACATCTTAGTGCTGGAGGGTATGTGGACACAATGGMGAACGCAGAGCAAAGGCCAGGAAAAGAGAACCAGAGTATCTGTTAGGCAAAGAGAGGCTGAGAGAGAGCTGTGGCTATAAAGTCTGGGGAAGAGCAAGCTGAGAGGCATGTGTGTAAATATCTGTTAGAAAGGTGCAAAGAAAACAGAGCCAGACCCTTCTCAGTGATGCCCAGTTAAAGAGCACCAGGCAACRGACACAAACTGAATTTCAGGACACACCCAAACACCAGAAAATCCTTTGTCTTTGATGAGATTGGTCCCACACTGGATCAGACTTCCCAGTRAGGCGGTGAAGTGTCCACATCTGGAAGTTCTCAAACCCTGATCGGACTATGGCTGGGGACAGTCTAGCTAAGCCTGAGCAAGGTGTGATGGTCTAGATCATCTTAAGAAATCCCTTTCATCTTCAATTATCTTGTAATACTGTATGTGTTGGGAGTAGTTTTGCAACCTAGCTGCAGAGATATACTCCAGTGGTTATTTAGCAATAATTTTTTTGCAAAATTCCTGACAGAATACTTAGAGAAGCAAAAATCTTTGTTGTTGTTTTTGTTGGAATAGCTATTCTGATCTGCGGTTTGGTGGGTGGTGTTTTTCCCCAGGTGATTTAAAATTTAAAAAAAAAAAAAAAAAAAAAAAAAGCCTTTTAATCTGCAATGAAACAAAAAGAAATTGTTAAACTTCAATTCAATTACACAGGTCTGCTCATATCATGCCCAGGTCTCTTGTGCACCAGCTGTTCCTTCCTGAGCCTGACCATCTACCTGACCRCTGTCACCTTCAGGCTCCAGGGACATGAGATGATTCTGCCCCTGGTCAGGACACAAGCTCATGTGTTTTCTATGCTACATAGACCTTGCATGACATAGGTCTGCTTTGGGACAAAGCAAAAAGACTAAACTGAAATGATTGTTACTATGGGCTCAGGTTCACCAACAGCTTTAAAATAGGTCTGTAATCTCTTCCAGTATATTCTTCAGCATGATTTCAAAAAACAGTAGCTAGTTTAATAGCTCCTCAAAACAAATGTATTTCAGCATCCTGTTCCTGACAGGATGTGGTGGAAGAGATGTATTCCATGTGGATTACAATCATCTTCCTTTTCCAGTTGGAAAAACACCTAGAAATCCAGATAGTGAAACAAAGAGGATTTCCAGCTGCAGCTTACTTCTTTTACTACACTATGTCAA
>NW_026623286.1:10575-37704 GCF_030028575.1 Malurus melanocephalus
GTCAAAATTTAGATTTAGCATGCTGCATGGAACTATGGTTAATGAAACATTTCAAACATGCCTGTGAGAGAAGCTCTAAATTCACCGAGAGAGGAAATGGTGCCCTGTTTCTACATAGATTTTTTTTTTTACTCATTGGTGTTACATACATTGGTATTGTTTTTGGCATAATGGCAAAATGAAAACCTTCTGGATGGCTTTTGCCRTATTTTTAAGGAACATCTGTCTCTTTTCCCTATTTTCTGCAGTGAAGAAAAATATAATATAATGCATTCTCTTTCATCTTCTMATAGAGTAGAAATGTGGGTTATGAAACCAGCTCAGACTTTCTACCCCGTTCTTTTTGTAGCTCAGGGCAGCTCTCGACTGAAATAAAAGGCAGAGATAATTTTTTTTTCTTGGCACTTTTGACAGTGATACAGGATAGGACTGATCTCTAACATGCAAAATTTAAGCATTTAAAACTGGTATCAACACTTTGACAGGCCCACTTCTGAAAACAAGCACAATAAATATAATTTATTCAGTGTAACATCCAAGCAYACCCATCTGCTGCTGAGGCACACAGCTGTTTCTTTTACTTAAGTAATGCTTCTTCTCAGTTATTTTGGAGAGAGGGCTTAGAATATATTTTACATTTCAGYTTATTCTGATCATAGCAGAGGTTTAGACCAAAAGACACCTGCATTTTTACAACAATCTGCACATACTTTCATGTGCTTGAACACTATTCCAGAGGAGAGAACAAGCCTTTTAAATGTTGCAAGGGCAACTACCATTSCCAAAACAAAATGAAGACCCAGTTCTCAGGACTATCATAACATTTTCTGCTGATATTTTCCAAGGTTTTTCCATAGACTAAGGAGATAGCACATGATACAAAGATATCTCCATCCCCCTCCCATCTCCCCCCCCCATGAGGGGGCTGGACTGCAAAAACATGGGCAACAAAGCAGAAGAAAATTCATCAGCTAAATTAACAGATGTGATGTACAAAATTCTTTACATTTATTAGCTTACGATGTCAACATGAACATATTATCAGGATTCCTTGTCCAAAAGTGAAACATTGCTGGCTAATAGTATCAAAATGTTTAATGTTTAAGTGAGGAATCGGCATTTCACTGTCCAGTCTGCATGAATATTCTACCATGAGGGTTGCAGTTGTTTCAGATTTCCTACTTACACCAAGTGGAATTGATGCCAGACAGCAGGTTTGCTTGTACAGCTGAGCTAAGTTTACAGCCCCTCTCACTTTTATGGACCCAAAGAGCTCACTGGCTTGCACGCTTCATCCACTTGAAATACAATCAGGGCACAGCATGGAGAGGAAAACTGCTACTGAAGTCAGAAATTATTAGATTTTCATCAGTTTGTTTCAGTAAAGCAAATAGTGCTCCCAGCATCCCCAGTGTTTTCAATGTCAGTTCCTCAAAACTTTCATTCAGTTCATGCTTACCATGCAAAAGGTCATGATTGTTATTAGTGTTACTGAGTGTCATGTTTAAGGTTAGGTTGATAAAGTTAAGGTAATGTCTTCAATAAATTCCTGAAATTTTGCATCTGCTGTTAGCACAGTGATTACAGGAAGTAAATAATGGAAAAACAATGTTATATTTAATTTTATGCCTATATTTAAGAAATACTTGTAGTGTAGAAAAAAAACCTTATCAAATGTAAATGAACTGTCAGGACTTTCAAACATGAGTCCTGAGAAGTGTTTCAGACATCATGAGGTTAAGCCTGACCTCTTTGATTTTTCATCTTATTTTGAAAAGTAAACACCAATTGTCATTGGCTTTTCATAARGTAACAAAGCAAACAAAGTTCATATTTCCTATTTGTTTAATAAGAATAATACTGATATGTTTTGAACTGAAATGTCCTTTCTTTTAAGAGACTACCCCTAGACTGAAATTTTTCATTGAAAAACATCAGCTTCTAAAAACAGCAATTATATAAAAAGACATTAAAAATCGTTAATTAAATCCCAATTTGAACACAGTAGGTCAACACGGTTGTTCTGTAATGTAATATTTTCTTCACAGAAGTTCCATTGAAATCCCAGAAGTTGTCCTGCAGAAGCATTGCACTCTTTTGCCATTGTCTGGGTACGAGCCACATTAGTGTGACTTTGAGGTCATCATATCAAACATTTGAATGCTGCAAAGTCTGRGACACAGGATTTCAGCAGCTGAACGGTGCATAGCCCCACAAAAAATCACTGCATATCATTTCCCTTTAAAGTATGACAGGAAATTGTATAGGCAGATCATGGATTATCTGAGAGTGATGCTTGACAGAAGAACCCAAATGCAGCCTTCAGTTATGACTGATGTCCGTGACCAGGATTCACTGCATTTCTCAGCAACTGGAAAAATATGTTTACACTGACTGCATATGGTAAAAAAACAAGTAAATAAAACGGTCTTCGATTTTGGTCTGCAGCTGACCTAAGGTATTTGGCATAGTCCATTCTAAGAATTATTGTTGCATGATAATTATGCTTTCCAGATGCAAGGGGGATGTCCAATACGCTGCTGGCTTGTACTGTCAAGGTATTAGAGRTAAAGGTTTTGATTTGGAGGATGCATGAGGGCCAGGTGGGCAGCAGAACATGACCAAGGAAAGGCTTTTAGAACCTCCTGCTGGGAAGAGATGCTATCCAACATCAGCCAGGGTCAAAATGCTACAGGGTGGGTACAGTGCACACTGGATTTAAATACAGACCTTTATAGCATGTCTTGAGATACCCATTCTGAACTGCCATGTGGAAAAGCACAGGCTTTTGTAGCAAAATACGTTCAGAGATAACTATTGGTCTAACCTGTCCATTTCCACATGACATTGGATGGTACCTGATACACTCCTTCCATGGCAGCAGTGCCACATACTTCCAGTCCTATTAGAGATGTACGGACAGGAATTCACACAACACAATATATTTTGAAGGTTACTGCTGTCTTGTAACTGTGCTAAAGGAGTACTGTGTGTCCATTTAATAAAATAGCACGGAGTATACTCATTCATATGTTAATACGTTTGTATATTTTCAGCAAACAGAGCCTGCATTTTAGCAGGGCACAAATATCAATGACATAGGTTCACAAGTTACTTTAAAAAGAGATAAGATTTAAGAAAAAAAAAACCCCAAAACTCCAAGGACTAAATTAACAAGGTTTTAGAAATAATCAAAGGCATTTCTGAAAATCACTAAGTTTAGCACTTCTTTTTATTTCTTCAATAAGCTTGTGCTAGTGTTTAAAGCAGGTTGTATTTATATAAGCTAGGAAAGCATTCATAAGGTCATACCATTTCACTGTACCCTATCTGTATTTCATGAAACTCATTGCATATTATAGCTTCTTATTTTTATCTTCTAAAACAGACCAACAAAACAAGAAATAAAAAGATAGGTCAGTGCTTTGCTAGGAGGACAAAGTATTGTGTTCTCTGTTAGATTCAGTTCAGGATTAACYGGATTAAATTTTCATTTCCATTCACAGGGGATCAGAGCTCTGTTCTAGCAGCTCCTTCTGCTTCCACAAAAGGATTGACAAACCATTAAGTTAGCATCCAAGACCTCTGCTGAAGAGAGAGCACTAAGTAAAACTCAGAGAGTCATTTCTAAATATCACATGCTATTGCCATGTTGAGGCAATACGAGAATCATGTAGAATCAACTAGGTTGGAAAAAGCCTCTGAGATCATTTAGTCCAATCTATGACTGAACACCACCGTGTGACCATGGTGCTGACTGCCACASCCAGTCTTTTCTTAAACACCTCCAGGGATGGTGACTCCATCCCCCACTGGGCTCCAGTGCCCAGCCRCTCTTTCTGCACTCTTTCTGTGCAGAACATCTGTCTAATGTCCTAAACCTCTCATGGTGCAGATTAAGATTGTGTCTCCTTGTCATAAATAAATCTAAAATAAGAATCACTTTAAACTTGTGAAATATTTCTATCTGTACTATAGCCACAAATAATTATTTAAAAAGTCATATGCAAAGTAGCTTACTACATTGAAAACATTAAAAAAGTTGAAATATTTACTAATGACAAAAAGACTCAGTCCAAACACTGGTAATCCATATCCTTGAATAAAAGAAAATTATTTGTTAAACAGGCCTTTAGATTCTTTAAGGCCTGGGCATCATTACCATCTTTGCATTGCAGATTAAAGACTGGAAAAAATGAAGTTTAAGACACATTTTGTTAAAACCAGAGTTTGGGTAAAATGCCTGCAAGATACTTAGGATAGCAACACAATATAAATCAWAGTTATTCCTATTTATTCCCTCAGAAAAGCAATGAAACATTAAAAAGCATGTTTTGTGATAACAGGAAAAAAACCTCCAAACATGCTGGAAGGAACTGAATCTTCTCAGTTCCAGACTTTGATCTACATTTTGGTCACTGATTATAACATCTGCTTGGCCTGTTGAATCCTCACTCTTTGCTTACCACAAGGTACCACTTCAGTGAATAACTGTTTTAAGTGAAAAGRTAAATATTCTTTCAAGACTATTTTTAAAGCATTTACAATAACAGACTACTAACTACCAGCCTTGGTTTACTGTATTTCTATTGCACAGAATGAAATCATAAACCATTCAGACTGTTCCCACATTTTGACTCACATTTAAATGTTTCTTTACTAGTAAATAGAAGAAGTCTGTCAGGAAATGGAGCAGTTCCTGAGCCGAGTTTTGAAGGAACTGCTTACAGCAGCCTTTTGCCAATGATACTTCTCCATATGATGCTCAGCGTGCTGTTTTTACAGATCCATTGGCTATTTAAAGCTTGATTTCCAGAAAGGCTGAAAACATACATACTATATCAACAAAAACGAAGTGGTATCTAAATTAATGAATAATATTGAAAGATATTGCTCTAACACGGAATTACACCTTACACAGTGGCTTGTACCCATTTAAAACTGAGGTAAGGAAACCTAATCCTTGAGCTGAACAGTACTTTGTACCCTTCCCAAAAGTGATGGAAAGCCATAAAAATGCTGTAGCTAATTTCAATGAGCTYACAGCCAAATTATTTTTAGTAGAAATACCAAAATTTTTCACAGAGGGCTTTCATCATATAACTATATGCTGCCTTGATGATAATTTTCTGTTGTGTTTTCTAGGTGAGTTTTTCACAGCATTTWGAATTTTTTTGTGGGCTGGGGATGGTGATTGCCAAGCAATTGTCTAACTATCTTGCATGCTTCTCAGTGTGCACTGACTTCACAAGGCATAATAGATTTAGATCATAGCCATTAGCACTAGGAACATTTGATTTTGACTCTGAAACAAGAACTGCTTCTGAATATGTGGGATTTAAAATTCAAGACACTCCACATATATTTGCCTCAATGACTCCTTGACTGTTTTATTACCAAAAAAAGTGACATCTTGAAAAGGCAGATAAATCGTACATCCTTTGGGAACAAAAACAAACCAAACTGTGCAAATGTCTCCAATCTTTTCCCCTACTTTCATAAAATAAGAGGTGGTGGAGAATGAGTCAAGGAGAATTTATGATCTGAGTACTCTTTTTTGCTGTACAGATGTCTATTTCATCCAGCCTTTTTCATTATGATCCATAGCAACAGCTACTCCTTTGCTTTTAAAAGCAGTAAAAAACCATCAGATGTGAAGCTGGAGGCTGAAGACAACTAACAAGCCAGTGCAGGTGCATCTAATGGGGAATATTGCCAAGAACTTGAGAACTTTGACATTTGACAACAGAAGTGAGGGCCTAATCCATTCAAACTGATCATGATCCCTTCATCAGAGATGGGGCCCCACTGACTTCCAGACAAGAACGGCCTGTGACAGACACTTTGCATTAGGATGCTTTGTGTATTTCACTGCTCTTCACAGAGTGTTTTCAAYAGAGAAAAACAGAGAATCAGTAGATGGGAAGTTTTCCCCTCTTCATTTTACTCACTCCATCTTGTTCACTAATTACAGCAGGAAAACAAACATACTCACTTTCTCTTCATTTCCTCCTTTTAGTCTTATTCCCTACCCCTGAAATTTGCCAGCAAGACATCCCTGTGTTTGATAGTGGTTGAGGAGAACAACCACCTCGTCTAAAGAAAACTGTGTCCTGAAGTCTGAGGTTCATAAGGCAATTGACTTTTGGTAAAAACTAGTTACTACTTGTTTGTCAGATGTGGCCTTTACCTTCCTCTCAAGGATTTTCAGTGAGAAGCAAGGCTTTGGACTACAAACACCTCAGCCTGACAARGATTTTGGTATCCCAAATAGTTGGAATGGGTAGTAGTATGATAATTATGGACTCCACAAGGTCTCACATATTATAACCTCCTAGTTCCCTCTAAGCAAGAATAGGGAGACCCTTTCACCTCAGACTATTTTTAAGAGCTTGCAGTGAAAATTAGCAACCAAGCAAAATATAGTGGATTTTTAAACATATGTGTGTATGTATATAGATATAGAAAGATATAGACATAGATTTATATATATGTATGTACAGATATAGATATATAGCTATTTATATATATGCACACAAAAAACCTCTGTGGCACTACCTCACCTTTAATATTGCTGTGGGGGCAACATTCATGTAGTTATTTTTCTTGTTTTAGCATTTATACACCAGAGTCTCAGTGCAGGGCTGCATYTAATTAGCATAAATGCAGCTATGTGAAGATCAAAACCCATGAAGATGTTTTGAAGATTGAAAAGGATGGAAAAAAACTTAATTGAATGCAACCACAATGTGCTGTTAGTTTGAAGAGAAACATAAACAAACTGCAGGCTTCTAGGTATAAAATTCCATTTTAGGAAACCTAAGATGGTGAACTCTTATTTGCTCTAAAGGGACCAGCACAGGGACATAAGAGACTTGCTGGCATTGAATTATTCACATTATTCAGACTACCTGTAAGTAGATTACTGTATTTTGTGCTATTAACTTAGAATGTGCTGATTCTCCATATCTATCTTACAGTATTAATACAACATGCATAATAAGATTGCCCAATAAACAAAACCAGAATGTAAAAAAAAAAAGTAATCATCTGAGATAACTTTTTCTTCTGCTCTGCATATTTATGCATCAGTTGCTTAAAATGAAATTTCACTCAACTAATCACCCACCTAGTTTTCTACCGCAATTGTATTTTATTGCTCTTTGAAAGACTGTGGTTTTAATAATCGGCCAGTTAGGGGTTTGAGTATTAATTCACAGGAAAGTTATGTAAGTTGGAATCACTGAATGCTGATGCCTTTGTTTAATAAAATGAATAAATAGTGTAAAATTCTGATGATTGGTGAGCTGGCCTTTTTATGAGTTACCACCTGGCTCCCTACTTTGAGCAAACTAGAATAAAAGTTGAAACTTCACCTCAGAGTGTGAATTGGTGTTGTGCCCCATGTCACAGATCCTGTGTTCAGGACAACACACTCAAATACCTTCAGCAGTGCCAAGAGAGGGTGGTGGCATTTGTTTCACAGAATGTTACTCTCTGGGACACTGCAAAACAGTATTTTCAGTTTTTTGTAGGCAAGTACTTTCCTTTTAAACATCAATTTTAAAGAACAATGGGTTGAAAATAAAAGTCTTACAGCTCATTTTCCACCCCAGCCMACTGCTGCTGAAGGAGCATTGCAAACACCAAGCTGACCTAGAAAACCACACATCCTATTCCACCTCACTACTACTCTGCTCCTTGTCAGCCTCCATCCTGGTCTCTGAATCAGGAGCAAGTCATGGTAGTAGAGACAAGAAACAAAAGAAAAGGGAAGAGAGAGGAATCAAAACTGGAAAATAAAGTGTGCTAAGAAAGAGAACTATCTTAACTTTTTTCAAAAGCCAGTGCATGATTAATGTTTCAAAGAAATCATACCAAAAGACGAAAGTCTTGAAACTATATTCCAAATCAATCACAGACTCATATTTTCACATGCCTYTGTATAAACAGTATAAACATTTAGTCATGAGCTCTCTCAAAGACATTTAAATATGATTTAATTGTTTCTTTTTTTCTCCTTTTTATTTCTCTTTAACTACTGAAATCATCTTCTTTAATTGCATGCCAAAGCCTGAGAGTGTTTAGTGGCACTTGAAAACATTGACCAAATAAGCAAACCAATTAGATTAATTGGCACCAGAGGTACTGTGTGCTTATGGATAGTACACAGATGGAAGAAAAAACCCTGAACATTTACTAGTTTTAAAACTGTTTGCAAAACTTTATTTGTTTTAAGGATTATGTCTGTGTATCCTGCTACTATTGATTTTCACAGAAGGGGAATGGGATGGACACATCCTGTCACAATGTGGATCCACAAAAGATCTTCCAGACTGGAAAATACAGACTCAAAAAATATTTATTACTTCCCATTTTCAGTGACAAAACAATTCAGAAAATATGATGTGCATGCATGTGAAGATGAGAGGGTAGAGAAGAGACAATTAGCAGATTTTTTTCTATTTATATTTCAGCAGTGCCATAAACAGATAAATTCTTAGGCTTACACATAAATTCTAACTTTCCTACTCTGCTTTTGAAAGAGTTGTCTATTGTTTCAATAATTTTTTTCTTTAGTCTTCCTCTTTCCATTTCATAGAGGAGATCAGTAGGAATTTCTTTTTGGGATTGGCACCATATAATCTTTAAAGCTCCCCAACATTTTATAGCCTCACACATCTTTTAAATTCCTATATTGCTACCTAGGAATTCAAATTCTGCATCTTATGCAACAGTCACAGTAGATAGCTTCAAATTCTCTACAGACTTGTGTGTTGGAGTAAGTGACTGGGTACTATGGGTTGAAACAGCTAATACAAAAACTGTTGCACAGTTGGTGGTGTGTCTGACAAATTATGCAGTTATTTTGAGCACTCCTGATATTTCTGAATTCTGTTTAACTAAGAAGCAATGACACAAAGACCTGAGTGACTGTAAATATTTTTGTTTCTTATTTAAATCTATTAATAATAGAAACAGCTTCAGAGGCCCTCTGTGAGATATAGGAATGCTACCATACCAYGTTATTTTACCATACTAAAACAAGAACTGGAAAGGACAGAGTACAATGACAGTCAGAGGGAAGCTCCTGGTGGAAGCAGCATTGAGTTACAAGGATCATTCCCACACAGTGCTGCTGTGCATAAACCTGGGTCTCCACCAAAAACTAGAGAGCTGCAAAAGCATTGTCAGCTCAGCAGAGCTGGTAACTTAGTTCACATGGAGAGAGTCGTTGCAGTCCTAGGGTTTCAAAATCCTTAATAAAATGGAACTTAAATGATCAATGACTTGGGTTCCATACAGCAACATCAGGGAAAGGGTGAAAAAATGCAGAAACCTTCCCGTGACTGCTGCCTCTTGCTGTAGCACAGGCTTGAACACCAAGTGACTGGACAAAGTCACCAAGTGACACAGAATGAGATCACTGAGCAGGGACCCTGCACACTTTAAAATCCAGTCAGATCTCCTGCTCTGATGAGGACTCGCTATGAGACTTGAGAACAGTCCCATGTACAAAGAAAGAGGATTATTTTGATCACATGTGAGATAYGCCTTCCCAGATGGGTAATGCGAGAAGATGTCAGGAAAGATGAACTGTTTTTCTCCAGGATAAGATGTCTAACTATCCTCAGCTTTCAATCTCAGACATGAAAATGTTTACCTTGCAGACCTTTTCAATGACTGCACTTTTGCATTCACACTTGTAGCCCAAGGTGTGTGATGGTATGGCACTGTCTGGAATCAGACCTGGGCTGTCTAGCCAATGAACAATGGGCTAATGGAGACTCACTGAAAGAGTGTTTGATTCTGTTTCAATCATTTGATCTATTTGTTTTCAAAAGCACAGAACACAGAATGAATAGGTCGGTGTTGCTAACTTTCCCTGGTACAATAGTCCTTTTGAAATTGGTGCATTGCTTACAACAAATTCAATGCAATTGCTCCTGGGCATCTCAATTTTTCCCATTTTGTTTTGGGTTTGCATATTGATTATTTACATAGTGAATTTCTCCATGATGTTCAGACACCGATGGGTGCTGTGCCTCCTCAGTGCTGTGTAAGCAATAATTCAATCTCCAAAGTATTATAAAAGTGATTTACAGTGAGTGACAATAAGTGATTTAATAACTTTTTCAGTTAAGGCTGTAGGGTATAGAGTAAACTCCTTGCCTGCAAAACCTGTTTCAGCTACTGTGGCTCTCTGTAGATCTGTAAAAACTCATGTGTTTTGTTRCCTAAATTTGGAGACAACGAATTCACCTGAGAGTTGTAGATGCTGTAAAGAGATCACACTATTAACAATTCATTTAACCATTAATACCCATTAAATTTTTATTAAAATATTTGCTCATATGCAATGAACTTTTAATCCTTTCAGTAATAATAAGAAAATAAAACTCCAAAACCTCAAGTGTTCGCTAACGAAGTGGTTGGGCTTTGTGTCTTAACAAAAGTTAATAAAAAAGCCAAACACCCCAAACYTTTAGACAAAACCCACAGACAAAACACTAAATACTTTCAGGTGCATTACCTTTCAGACTAGTTTTGCAAATCCCARATGCAGGCTGTACAGAAAATGTAGCAAATTGAATTAATTCTCTGTGATACAGAAAGAAAAAGTATTGATATACGCTGGCTGAATTCTTTAGTCTTGATTTTAAAGATTTATCAAACCCCTCTGGGGGCTGTTGTGAGGATTATATATCGAAAGTACAGACACCTACTGCTGTACATTGATTTCTGGGGGTCAGACTTGTGATCCAGTATTGCCGCAGACCCAGACAACACACACCTGAGAGGAGCACAGGGGCGCTGCTCTGTGGGCCCAATACCACRGTACATGATTGGGGCAATTGACACCAATGACAATGACACATAATTAGAATACTTACCCATGTGGAGAACAAGACAGGGTAAAAACCTCAGTGACTGGGGACCCTTTTGAACTGCAATGTGAATATCCTTTCTATACTGTGAAAAATTTCCCCATGTTGCTTTTGCTAAAATTTTCAAAATGTTGTCACTGCCGTTCACCTGTTCGCTTCCAGTAATGACAGARCAGTGAGGTATAAAACCTGTAGTGCTTTTCTTTCATGTCAGAAAAGAAAGTGCAAGGGCAAGGTCTGACTTTCAAATGTTTTTGATGCTTTTAAAGCTAATACTCAATACAMGATATGTTAAACCGGGTAAAAAGAAACTGCTTCTCTATCATGTTTCAGCATTTGGGGGTTGAAATACAAGGCAGAACTTTGATAAGGTAAAGACAAAAAGAAAAAAAAAAACTACCACAGATAAACTGGAGGATTACCAATAGACATTAAGTAGGACATAATGAATCAGTAGCTCTGCTGAGAGTTTAACAAAGGCACCATTGTTCTGCCACACAACAGGGGTGAGAGGTTAATCAGAGGCAAGAGCGTACTAAAATTTGGGGACAGGAAAAGATATTAAACCTTCCGAAAATATCAAAAGCGCACTTTTGAACTTTTTCACCCCGCTTCTTCGGCATCTTCACCTCCCCTGGAACAAATCAAGATATCCTGATCTCATTAAATGACTGTTTAACTTACTTTTCTCAGAAAGCCGTCATTCTCTAAGTGAGGAAAACCTGTCATTTTTCTGTATTGACTCAATTTCCCAGGGTACAGGCCTCTCTTGTGTTTCAGCTTTTGAACACCAGAAAAAGTTTTGGAAGTTTCACATTTAGARCCTCTGTACTGGGATTTTGAAAGATTCCATAAAACTATGTCTGATATTCTTCAGCTAAAAGATACTCTCTGAAGATYAGCCGCCACAAACAGCACTGTAGTGGTTTGCATTGCCCTTACTCTTTCCCTCTAGTAAATTAATATAACTTCATCCACATCAGCCCTTTGAATTCTTTTTCTAAGTAAATTCTAACACTAATGTCTCATGCTCTCTCACCTCGAGCTGCATATATGTCAACACCCTGCATTCCTGCCTCTCTCTAGCCCAGTCTCCACCCCTAATGATTTCTTATGCTATTCCCATTGAAAGCAATTAGCAGCACCAAAGCTCATTCCCTCCTTCCTTCTGGCAGACACAGAACCTTTCCTCTCAGCCTGTTTGCCTGCAGGCAGGACCATTGTGAAGACAAGTGTTCTCTGTTCCTGTCACAGGTCCTTGGTGAGGGCACTCCGTGCACCTCCCTTCCCTCCAGGAGACAAAGCCAGTAACTTCAAGAAGGCATCAATAATCAATTTTGGGGCTACAGCTGTCCCTACCCTGGGACAGTTGTTTGTCCACCTCTTGTGCTGATATGCACAAGACTTTAACTGCACCAACAGTGAAAATGGGATCTTACAGTTCATTCTATCCTCCTAGAGCAGCCTCATATTTCAACAGTACGYGTTAAATGTTTCACCAGTTTTCTAATGATCCCTTTTCTCCTCTTCTTCTTCCAATCTAGAGGAAATTAGACATTTATAATTCCTTAATTCAGAACACAWTTCAGTCGAGTTCTCAGTCTCAAGAGCAAGATGTTTTATGGTGGTCAATTTTGAGATTCAGCAGCAACTGCCTGCCTTCTAAATGGTTTATATTTGTCCTGGCTTCCACTGAAGTGCAGAGGACAAATTTGGACAAATCTTTTCAGACATTTTGAAGCCTTCTGGGCCACACTGATCTCCTTGTTCTGAAGACCAGCTACAGGATACATGGAAGTAGAATTGAAGCTGCATCAGAGAAAGTCCAGATTGAACAATRAGCAATAGTTTTTCACCCAGAGGGTGGGAACCGCAACCAGCTCCCCTGAGAGGTGGTCACACACCAGCCTGAGAGAGTTCAAGGAACATCTGCACAACAATTTAATCATATGGTTTAGTGTTAGGTGATCCTGTGAGGAGTTCTTAATTCTTTCCAGGGAGTTGCACTTGATGGTCCTTATGGGTCTCTTCCAGCTCAAGGTATTCTATGATTCCTGGCCAGGTACTTCAGTAGAAGGAATAAATATCATATTGGAAAAAAAGGAGGAGAGAGCATATCCATCCTCTGTACTTTATGSATCTGTATTAAGCAGAGAACACAGTTAAATTAGAAACTTCCCTTTCAGTTAAAAGAAAAAGAAAACCATGCCCTGCAGGTACTGAAGGAAAAGGCAGGTATGATTCAGTTTGGTAYGAAAGTAATCAAAAGTATATAGCTTAAATAGCACAAATGGGACACTTAGAATGACAGGAAGATCACTGATCTCAAGGACRGGGAACCGGGGACAATTTTTTGTCATGTAGCATTCTCAGATTAAAACCAAATGTCATTCAGACACAAGCTGGAGTTCAACAAGGCACAGTTGGGAGCAACAACACAGAGAAATTCAGCATGTGCTATGGAGATGGTTATAAATGATCACTAATGACATGTTGGACATGAAAACTCATTCACCAGATCTCCTGGAGCCAAACAGATACTTCTGTGGGGTTTCATGAATGCTACTTATCATCAGTCTGGGTTTCAGCAAGTCTTTCTATAGCTTCACTCCAGTTTTACTTTTCACTTTTTATGGTAAAAGAAGTCACTAAAACTAAGAGTATCTCTCTTGGCAGAACTTCCCAGCATTAAAAAAAAACAAAAAACAAAAACAAAAAAAACAAAAAAAAAACTGTCCAGAAGTTTTTAAGTGCCAGCCCTCATAAATCCTTGATCTTTCAGAGAAAGTTCAAAGAAAACCACAGTCCTCTTAACCTTTTGTTTTACATGGAATTTGTTACTAAAGAATCCTTGCATTTGATTCATCAGTTTAAATTTGTGTATCAATGTGTAACTTGGTGTTGTTTCAGTAAAAAAAGGGTATTTGTAGCCTAGTTTTCTGGCATCTGTCTTGAACGAGAATAGGGGAAAAAAACCACTAAAACTCAATTAATGATTCGTCTTTTTAGGCATCTTCAAACAAAGAATGCATCCCCAGCTCTCATCCAGATCTCTTCGTGCTGTTCTGACAATAGTAAGAGACAGAAAATCCTTGTAACTTGTTACCTGGTGCCCCTCTTCATGAGAAGAATTGCCCAAGACTGGATGCTTTTCCTACTCTGAACYGCACAGCAGCCATGGGTCAGAAGATATATGATCCACCTTTGTGGTCTAATAATTGTCCCACTCATAATTATCCAGATTTTATTTAGTGGCCATGGATAAGGTTGTGGGATGCTTGGTGTCCTCCTTGCCTTGGACTTTGCTCCCAAACCTTCATGTCTATGGACAGGGTTCCAGGCAGTAAGGAGATTCTGGGTGTCAATGAGGACTTCTAACATCTCTGGAGCAATCCTGACCCCCCCACATGTGCATAGGACACGAAAGGATACAACAAAAGGTGCTGAGAAAGCTGGCTGACACCTGAGCATGGCTACACCCTAACATCTTGACAGGTCATGACTACAGAAAGGTGAATCTAGTGCCTGTTCCTTACAAACAGAAAAGAAGGGTGACCTGGTGAGCTACAAGCCAGTTATCATCCCAGATTCTGGGGAATTCATGTAGCCAATCCTCATGGAAATTTCTTCCARCCATGAAGGCAGTGGCTGTGGCAAGTAACAACATCATGCAACCATTAGCAACCAGCCAACTCTGCCATGACATTTCCCTTTTTGTGTTCAGGTGCTGAGCTCTGGGTGGGGAGATAGCTACATGACTAAAAAAAATATTTTTTTTGGTGATTAGGTGTTAAGACTGGTGATTACTGGTTTGTGCTGAACCTGGAAACTGGTTAGGAGTGGCATTCCCCAAGGGTTTGTTGGGATCTGTCCTGTTTTACACCTTTATCAGTGTCTTGAGGGAGCAGATGTAGTGCACCTGCCTCAGCYTTGCATACAACACCACGCTGGGGTGCCTGATGGCAGGGCTGCATGGCCTGGGCAGGTGCGAGGAGCAGCATGAGGGTGACCCTGTGAAATTAACAAGGACAAGTGCTGAGCTCTGCTATGGGAGGCAGAGAGCTGCAGCGCTGCAGACTGGATCTGGGGAGCAGCTCTGGGGGAACAGCCAGGCAGCAACATGAGCAGGTGCCAGCTGTGTGGAATGTGAGAGCCACGGATCATCCCCTCTTCTCTCTGATCAGACCAGCAATAAGAAATATTGCTTTAAATACAGGAGAAACATTGACAGGCTGGTGAAGAGTTGAGGGAAGMCACCAAAATGGTGGGGCTGAAGCTCTCCCTGCAAAGGGAGCCTGCAGGACCAGAGCTGATTCAGCTGGGAGAAGGGATGACTTTGGGGGCACGGAGAGGAGGGGATRGAGGAGACAGAGCCAGGCTCTTCAYAGCAGTGTGTGTGGGAGGGTAAGAGGCAGCAGCCCAAGCTGATACATGAGAGGCTCAGGCTGGAGATAAGGTGAAGATTTTTGCTTATGAAGACAGCCCAGCAGTGGAGCCAAGGCACAGGGAGGTTGGGTTTCCTGGTGGTCTAGACCTCAGCTGAGCTTGCTGTGGGTGGAAACTGGAAATGGAGAGCTTTCCAGTACCTTCTGATTTAAAATATTCGATTRTTTTGCTCTTCTGCTAACCTACATGCTCTACCTCATCCAACTACCCTCTTTTTCTCCACTTAGGCAGATTAGAGTCTTGGATTAGAAAAATAATTAAAACCATCAGCTGTGGCAAAACAAAAAGCACTCAGGAATGCTCCAGGAAAGTTAGCAAGTCTTTATCACTACTACAATCCTATTAACTAAAACAGGGTCTTACTAAGTTCTAGAATGTGCAATCAGTTCCTTCTATATCCTAAACTTCCCTTTCAGAAATCACAGATGCACTATTTAACCAAAGCTATCATAACACAAATATCAAAACCATAAYTAGTTCAAGATAACACCGTAACCCTTGTGCCTGGGCACTCAGGTTTTGTATCTTCTGTCCTTTAAGAAGCAGCAATTGGAAATTTTCCATGGTGTTGGAGAGATTCACTGCCCAGTCAGCCATGGTGACACACAACAGGTCTTCACCTTAAGTTTCTCCTTTTCTACATGCACTACATGTTTATTAGAAATTCTGAAGGCTGCATTGTGATTCCAATATTAAGATCTTGGTCCTGCAAACCAACACCTCCCTGACAGCCATGTGAGTCTCACAAAGAAGACTGTAAACCAGACTAAGAGACTTGAAGTTGTTCAGCCTGGGGAAAGCTTTGGGGAGACCTCATTRCAGCCTTCCCATAAATACAGGGGGCTTATATGAAAGACAGAGAAAGACATTAGACCAGGGCCTATTGTGACAGGACATGGGATAATGATTTTGAACTGAAAAAGGGTAGGATTAGAATTTAAGAAGAATTTCTAGACTGTAAGGGTGGTGAGGCACTGGAAGAGGTTGCCCAGAGAAGTTGTGGATGCCCCATTCCTGGAGATGTTCAAGGCCAGGCTGGATGGMGTTCTGAGCAATCTGGTCTAGTGGGAGGTGTCCCTGGCCATGGCAGAGAGGGTGGAATCAGGTAATGCTTAGCAGTCTTTTCCAACAGAAACCAAGCTATCATTCCATGATACAGGACATGCATTATTAATTATAGAAAAAGTTATCAGTAGTACAAAATCCAGAGCCAACCAAGGACATTTGGACTGTAAGGCAGTATATCGAAATTGTTGAAAAGAGTCCTTTAAAATTACTTCCATTTCTTGTGAATAGGGGGAGATCTGTACAAACTTTGGTCCTTGGATAGAAACTACTTATCCAGGAAAAGTAAGAGCCTATTCTTAAAGGAACAGTGACATCAGGCTCATAAGAGTGTGCCTGGATGCTCAAAGACAATTTTAGTTTACTTGAATGCTCAGTTCCCGAGAAAGGGCCAGCACAGACAGCTTCCCAAAGACTCTGGCAAAAGCCCAATGTGATTCTCAAGGAGAAACCATGGGGCTGGACCAGATGTTTTCTCGAAGTCCCTTCTAACCTCAAAAATTTTGTGAAACAGAATCAATCTTGCTTTCCTTGCTTTAACTCCTTTTGAAGAAGAAACTGTAAATCCAGTGTTGATTTAGGCCACCAAAGGTTCAGSAGATGTTTAATGCATCACATTGTCATGGGAAGAGCTTGAGCCTGATGTTTTAATGTTAAGAGTCACTATCTTTAGAATGTGAATCAGAAAGGAGYGACAACATTGCATACATGGAGAGAGAACAACTCTCTCTCACCCACTTCCGCCCCCCAGGAAATACTAATCTGTAACCACAAAAAAGGATAAAGAAAATTCATCTGAGCAACCAGCATCATGGCTAATTGTGAAAATAATTTAGCTTAAACCAAGGCAGTGCAGAATTCTGTTCCATAGCTGCAAGTGCCTATTGCAGCAACCTTTCCTTTCACCTGTAACAGTGCAAAGAGAAAGAGCTGTTTAGCACAGAAAAACCCCAGCAGCCACTCAATTAAGTTTTTACATAGGTTGAGAGCAGATGTCCAAGGGAGTGTAAGGAAGAGATAATCAAAACCTAATTGAGTACCTTAATTGCTGACTTCACTTGATACACAGGCTGAAATTCACGCATTTCCACACTAACAATAAAAATAGCATTTCTAGGCTGCCCTGCTTGCAGTGGTCCAAAACATCATCAAGCCACATCTTGATCTTAGACATGTCTACTCCCAGAGAAGCTTATTCTTAATTCTTCCAATAACTTACAGTACATTGGGCTAACAAACCCAAAAACTAATGAAAGCAGGATTAACTTCTTCTTACGTGCAAGACATTTTTTGACAGAAAACATTTCAGAGGCTTATACTGTTGGACAGAAGTAGAAAACAATAAAATAATAATAATTAATGATGATGATGATGATAATAATAATAATAATAATAATAATAATAATAACAATGGAGTCAGTACCGTGTTTCTCTTTTGTCTTATGCCCTTCCCAAAGAAACAGCCACATCATAATAACCCCACCCCAACCCTAACCAGGTGCCTATCAAGCATGGAACTTACAGTTGGGGACTAACAGAGATGCAAAAAAKAATTAAAATGTTTAGCTGAATAGGCAAAGTGAAAACGTAGCTGCTCATGAAAATTGAATGAAAACTGGTTCATCTTGGATAGCCTGGGTGGCTCTGGCTGAGCGTATCGTGACTGTTTCCTCTGCACCACTCAAAAACTGAGCCCTCCCGCAGCACTTTGCACCATTTCTAGACCACCCACTCAGATGAGGATACACAAACCACATGTGCTAGGAATGTCTGCCCTGCACTGAAAGCAGTATCAGCATTATGATCTTATTCCTTGCACAGCCACCATTTTAATACAAACTTACTTGTAGTTTCAATTCCTTTGATTCTTTAAAGGTTTGTATGTAGTCACTGGCTATTAGATGCTTAACAATTTGAAAGAGGAATGTAATTGTAGGAAAAAAAMCAGCATGACCAGAGTACAAATATTTTTAGGAAGTATTTCCTGTCCTTCTTTCCTCCCCCTAAAGAAACAGGCTTTATTTCTAGTTCTTACTAAAAAGCTGTAACTGACATCTTCACAAACTCACTCTTTCCTAAATAGGACTCATATGTTGCATTCTGTCTCTCAGTGATGACAAATGATAAAAATTATAAAAGGTAATAATTTATTCCTTGCTGTGATGAGAAGGGTGAAGTTTACTAATAGAAATCCCAGCTTTATAGCATCATTTTTCTGAAGGAACATAAGAAAATGCATAACCCATTTTATGGAAGATTCGGGAAATGGTTACTTTTAGTCAGAATTATATCAAATGATAATAAAGATATACTTGCTGCATTCACAGGCCTATATTTGACTTCACTCTAATTTTCAGATTGGAAAAATTAAAAGTAAATGAAAAATGCAAGATTATCACTTTGCAGTACAATCAGTCTGGCTGAGGTAAAACATAGAATGTAAGTCAGATGCAATATTGAAACAAATGAGAAACAGACATAAGCATCCCAAAAACAGCCTGATTTTTTTTTTTTATGTTGCTGCAATCTCAATCTCCCTCTGTCTCTACTCAGCAATAACTGCACCAGATTTTACTGTAGCAAACCAAGGCRGTTGTGTTAGTGCATCTCTCCTTTACACCATTTTTTCTGTCTTTTCCCCACTCCACCCCACAGCCYAGGGCTTTGTTCTCACTGTGGCAATACTTCTCTTTCCTGTCTAGTCACAGTGGCATTTCTTGCTGCTCAATCAAATGCAAGGCCCTTACAGTGAGTGTGCTTTGATGTTAATTTATCTGTCCAGACACAGAGCCAGCCTTGTAAATGTCATTGGTTTAGCAGTGTTAATGCACTGATTAACTCMCAAGCACGCACAAAAGCACTGCAGATACACGTTTTAGTCCCTGTCATCTCTTGGTAAGGCTTTTATACCCAGCAGYTGAGCTTCTTCACACAGTGTACAGAGCAGCTTCCTGGTGTACATTCTACTSTGTGCTGCTTGGCAATTAGGAAAACTATCCAGGCTCATAAAAACACATGCCTCACACTTGTTAAACTTTGGAACATGCCTTATTTCACTGCTTATTTTTGTAGCTCCTGCTGTGGCTGAAAACCTGACAAAATTTTCGTGACACTTAATTTCTGCAAACCATGGACCAATGAGCAAACACAAAACAGACTCTGCAAACTGAAATAAGTTTACTAAAAGATAGTTTGTCATTAAACTGCAAGTGGTAAAAGAGAGGATATGGTGTACWTGAACAAATCAAACATCCTACCATGACAGCAGTGTCTATAGTAAGATAATGCATACAAGCAAATGAACAGGGAAGTTTTCACTTCAGACAATTCTACAGCTTTCCCACCCATTTTTCAAACTAAGTGACAAGTCTTGAAATCAATGGGTCATTCAAGAGACCCCAAAACACTGGTACAGCTTCTAGGAAAGGACGATTATACCAAGTAAGGACCAAGGACTCAAATGAGCTTGTGAAAGTACTTTATTTCACTGTGAGAATGGGAAAGAAGAACAATGGGTGAGGCAAAACCCAAGAACTTGTAATTTCCTTCCCAGAGACGAAAAGAAACTTTAATAGAAATATACTGGGCTCTCCAAATGCACCGCATTATGCGCATTTTTTTCTGAAATTGAAAGCACGGACTTTTTCTAAAAACACCAAACCAATGAAGAGAGAGAGGAATGATCAACCATTTCTTACAGTCCAAAGGCTGAAAACTGAGCACGGGTTTAGTTTTACCTTGGAAGACTCTCTTCACTTCAGTGTAGGAGAGGAGGAAAGAAGGCCCCTTCCCCCATTTTTCTAGCTCTTTTTCTTTAGCATGGACTCAAATTTAGATGATACTGAAATTCTTGTAAAGCCTGTCGGCTGATTAGAATTTGTAAAAAAAAAATAATTAAAAAAAAATTAAAACTTGTCTACCCAATTAGACATCCACTTTCTGAGGAGGAAAGTTACTAGCAAGAAAACTGTCTTTGCTACTGGATACAAGTACAGGTCTAGTAACAGTGACTCACGCTGAGAATTACTTTAGATAMTGGAATTTACTGCTAGTCTCTGTCTGTCTGGTTCAAATTCTTTCATACAACTGTTTTAAACATCTTTAAGTAAAGCTCGGAAACAYTGGTTGCCAAAACACTTCTACTCATCCCAAAGATCAATGCTCACAGACATTAAAGACATGGAAGGGTATCTTCCTGTTTTTCCTTAAGAGAAATATGAATGTCTGAAATCAGGTGAACATAGATTCATTTCGTTCCCAGATACAAAATTCACTGAAAATAGCTAACTTAAAAATTTATATCAAAACTTATTCACTCTGTTTCTATCAGAGTTTTGTGAAAAAGTCAACACACACATTGATGCCAACAATTTTCTTCTCTCTCTCATTGAATTAGAAAATTTAAGGGCTTCAGGATGATACACARTTTGCATGAAATTCAGCTCTGATTTGATACGGTAATTGCTGTCATCTCCCTTTTATGCCTATTAATCTAGTTTCTCTTTTCCTCCACCCCTGTTCTCAGTGTATAATAAAGCTTATCTGGTACTTTAAGGGTAAAATGATTCATTTCACCATTTCTAAAAAAAACAGTGCAATAGTCGTACTAGAAGTATCCCCTTCTGAAACTCAATGAGTCTTTACCACAAGACTTAGTTAGAAAAGTCTAAATGGACAAATTTCCATATACATCTGGTATAACTAAAAGACAGGAAAGTTGAACACACATTTGTAGACCAAAGATTTTTAAGGTTGCTCTTAGAATACCAAACGTTTTTATATAAAACAATCAATAAAAATTGAAGTTTATCCCCATTACATGCACCCCTTTTCCCTTCCCCATCATCACCTGCCTTCTGTCAATAGTAAAGTTAACATTACACTCCTACTCGTCCAACCCCTTCCCCAATTGCACATTAAGACATGGACTTAGAAGAACAACATAATGCTTCAAGTATGCTTCATGCCAATCATCAATAAGAGTCATAACATTACTGAAAAAGTACACTTATTCTTCGGAAGTCTAAGGAGGACTTCCTGTGGAGTATGATCAAACGACATTTTAAATAAGAAAAAAAAGCCCCCAAACCCAATATGTATCGTGCCCTTTCAAAAAGAGTAAAGTGTAAAATTTTCTTTGGACTTAAAGAAACAGTATTAAGATTTACCATCTGAATAAGAAATAACCCCAATAGTTTTTCAGTGCTGCACAAACTGTGCACAGGAAACAGTAAGTCATAAAGATACTACTGTTCAGCTCTACACATAGAGACTACATGTGGCATATAAGCATACGCATGACATACTGGCCTGTCTAGTAACAAGATACATTTTTTTTAGTCTGGTAAACCTGAATAAACCTTTGCATCCAGAAGTATTTTAAAAATTATTTTCTCTTTTCATTTAGGAATTTGGATTTTTAACATAAAGAGGATGATTTCTTCAAGAAACCATCTGCAATATGAGAGCATGAAGCATTGATGTGAAACTGAGTACACATCCTCTCATTTGATCATGCATAAACAAGGATCCTGATTTTAAGAAATAATGGATGGTATGAAAGAACACTAATTTTTATAGACAAGAAATTCTTCTGGAAACACAATCAGGTTATTGAACAGATACCAAAATCTGGAAAGCTTAAAAAGCATATATGCATGTGTGTGTGTGTATATATATATATATATATACAGGTGTGGTACATTTGTATATATAAACACACACATATAGAAGATATCATACATGTATTTATTCCAACATTTAACTGTAAAACAACATATTTTTTTTTCTTTTCAAATAATTTTAATTTAGCAGTTGTAAAAAAACAAACTAAATCAGAAAAAAAATCCCCAAAACAAACTAAGCAGATCATATACTACATGAACAAACAAAAATGTTATGCAAAAAGTTTTATGGTAGAAGTGAGTCACACACTGGCAGAAGAGTGTTGAAACTCAAAGTAATAAATAGTTCCAAATCAAGAATTTTCTACAACATTTTCTTTAAAGACAGGACCAGCACTTTTATGATGAGCTCCTGCAGAACACCTTCACCTTCACATATTTAATTTTGCAACATTTAAACAGACATAAGAATGCAGACTGCAAGAGTTGCCAAATTCAGGACAGTATACATAACATTTTTTGTTAAAAGTCTTACTGGTTCATTCACTGAGGCCCGACAGCAAGTCATATGAACCTATTTGGTACACTTGCTAACCATGGTCAGTATCAGTAAGTGGATAGAATCAAGGACCTGCAGTCCAGTTTGTTGGGGTCCAACCCACTGTGGCAGATAGGAAACGAAACATAGGACCACTGTTTGGTTGCCAAGTTTGTATCTTGTTTCCTGGAACTGCATGGGTGGAACCAAGACTGTAGTGTTTTAATTGACTAAAGAAAGATAGCATTTTAATAAGGTTACTAGGCTTGTGAAAGTACTGCATCAAAAGGGCACACAAGCGACCCCACTACTTGCAATATCTGGTAGTGTCACTCAGTGACTCACTGACTTTAGGATACATGTATGCAATAATAAATAGATCAGTTACGTAGTAAGGCAGTGTGTTGAACATGCATTCATCTTGTGGACTTGAACACCACAGAGAGAGATACATGATATCATACACATTCATTAAGAACAAGTATTTTTGTTTGTTTTTTCTGTGTTTGTTTTTCAAGGCTATCCAGGCAAACTCTTCCAGAGCATTTTCTTCKTGAGAAGAGTGGTCCTCTGAGTCTGGTCACTTTTTCTCTCCYTTATCAAGAGACTGGCTTTAAGGAAAAATAAAAGGGGAAGAGGTTTTTGTTTTTTTTCCCTCCATTTTGGTCACATCATTCTGCATATGTCATTTAAAGAACAGTTTTGATGCAGCCATATGCTGAATCCTCAGGAGGTTCCAGATGTTTCCAGATAACTCTGTAGTTTGCGGACTGTGGTTTTGTCCAGTGAACAAAGATCAAAGTCAAAGGTTGTATTTGTGATATGAAAGTGTCCAGTTTCTTCTATAAGATTTACTATCTGAAAAAAAAGAAGAGATGCAGTTGGAAATTCCCCAAGTTTTACATGACCACTGAAAGTATTAACAAGTACCATATGAAAGGCCTAAAATCAGCCAAATTGCCCCAATACTTGAAGGTTTAACCATTATCCTTATAATTCACTTCCTCTCTGACATGCGTTATAGTCCAGACTATAGTACCTATGGGTTTTTTAGATAATCATCAACCATAATGTCCAGCAAACATTAGCATTAACAATACACTTCTCAAATGTTAAAAGAAAATCTGCTTATTTTGTAAATCAGGTAAAAAAATGGAGGACAACACTACACCCTTAAGCTCAAACAAACAATTAGAAAAATCCCATGTAGACCTCTGGAATATTTACTATGTGCATAGCTGCTAAGCAGGTTACATTAGGAAATAATTGGCGTAAGACTTTCTGCAAGCAAAAGAAATAAATCCTCAGAGAGTCAGTCCATATCAAACCAAAAATATATTCAAGAGCTCTAACATGAACTGTTAGTTCACACACTAGCAGATACTTTGAGTTAAATCTTTTTTTCAGCCAAATCAACCATGGAAGGACTCCTAGCAMAGGTGATAACATCACTTAGGTTGTGGGGTCTCCATCCTTGGAGATATTTCAAGGTGGTTCCAGGCAACAGGCTCTACACATCCCTGTTACTTTCAGAGATCCCTTCCAATCTTAACTATCCTATTATTCTGTAAAATCAATATTAGATACCTAAGTTGTGCCTTTCTGCAATTGTGACGTTTTTAGTCTCTGAACTGTAATCTGTAAAGAGTGATCACACTCAACATGGAATTGCTGTAAAAATAACTCCAGTCACATTAAGGTCCAAGATGCACACCCACCTTAAAAAAAAACATTAAGCATCTTGAAAGGCCAAAGCATTATTTATCAGAGAGGGTGTGCACAGTGCCAACGCCCTGGCCATGAAATCCCTCATGTGCTGTTTCATTGCAAGAGACAGACATGCCAGGAGCACACGGAAAGGCACCCCACCCTGAAGCAGCCTCTGGGCAGCTCACAGACTGACAGAACAACACTGCTCTTCTCAGTCCTTCCAAGCACCCCTTGTGCAGCTCTCAGGCTGTGCTCTAAGTCYTGTCTGCAACCTCCACTTTGAAACGCATTTAGTTTCGGGACTTCCACATACATCTCCACTGAAACACTAGGGTGAGATATTTCTTGATTATTTTGAGCTTTGTTACTCTGTCTGAGTGCAATTCCTTTTTCAGAGCTGGAGAGATACAGATGTTTGCATACATGGGTTAAAGAGTGTGTCTCAAAAATACAAATCTGGTAGGAACAGAACAACTTGATAAAGAACAATGAATTCAAACAAAATATTTTGTCGTCTCTTCTGCTCCCCATGTCATTATATAAACAGCTATTTTCTCTTCTCACCACAGAAGTAAAGACTATATTGATGATAAATGAAATATGAAATGTGTATTGTCAGGCATGGAATGACACAGCCAGGACAGATTAAACAGAGTGGAAAGAGGATAAAATAATAGAAGAGAAATGCTTGCTACAATAAAAATCTCCCTTTTCAATCACCTTTTCTTTCCAAAGGTGGTGAAAAAAAATCTATTGAATTTGGTTTGCAGTCACCCAAAATTCYTAAAGTACTTGGAAACAATCCTGCTTTTACTAACCTATCATTTAAATCTGTATCCCTTGGTTTAAATTTTGTTCCTTATGAGAACTTTTAAGCTAAAATTATTAACTTCATGTCTGCTCGATTCTGCTGATCCACAGATTTGTGTAACAATTTTCCATCCCCAACTATTCTGCAATGGACAGGAGAAGAAAAATCCAGTGGGAAAAAAMCTGACTGTTACCAGAAGCAAACTTCAATATGTATTGTCATTCTCATTTTTAGCACTTTCTTGAGCCTCAGCAGAGAGAGAAGCAAAGGTAAGTAGTCAATCCAGCCTCTTTTTGTGAAGTTTGGAATCTAATCTTGGGCTTCATCTCTTGAATATCCACTGCAAGACAAATAATGGCTGCACAAGAAGTTTACAGAAGCAGAGGCCAGGAAAATATAGCTACATTGAACAAATCTGTCTAACGCTTCCTTGTGTTACTCTGGGAGAATACCACCCTTAATAGCCCCCACTGCAATATACTTGATTTTAGAAACAAAGATTATACAAAAGTGCTAACACATGTATTTTTAAACAGCACTGCATATTTTAAGAAATGGATAAGGACTCCTATTGATCAAGTCCTGCTTTGGGCTTTTAAGCTCTAGGTCAAGGGAAACATAAACATTTTAAACTTATCCCTCACCCAGCCCCCAAGAGATACAGTCACTGTGTCTAGGCACCTGGCAAATGACTGAAATGAACCCCAAAGGCTTTAATGGATGTACRAAAATGTATCAAGATAAACCCAGACAGCTCAATGAAAAACACCTGCCTCTGTGCCAGTCAATGAGGAATTCATGACTTACAGTATTAGCATAAGCATCCTTGTGCTATTCAGAAATTCTTTAAAAAGAATAAAAGGTTGAGATTAGTTGCTAGGAAGTCTGACAGTTCTAACATCAAAAACACAGCATTAAAATGTTTTATTTCAAGACCTCAGGCTAAAAAGAACAAAAATATCCTATTTGTTCCTGCTATATAAGCTTTGCTTTTCTGCTGTAAATTACATTGCTGTTTACATAATGTCTCTCCAGCTCAGTTTCATCATTATCCATCATAGTATAACTATTTATCAGGCTTTAAACAAGCAAATGAGTGTGTTTGTATAAGGAAGCCAAAGTGCAACTAATGAGAGTAATTTTTCAATTTATGGAGGGTTTTAGGCCATGTGATAGYTTCCAGACCTCCAAGCTGCCCCTGGCAGAAAATTCTAAGAAGATAGTTGCCATCTGAAGTTAAGCACCTTGTGGACATGAGCAATGTAATTTTCAGCCATGCTGCATACTCTCAATTTCTTCCTTTTGCCTGTGCTGCCTAGTGCACTGGCTTTCAGACTTTTTACCAGCTGAAGATACAACTTCTCATGCGTCAAAATAAGGTACAAAGTATTACCAGAAATGTTGGTGCCTTTTTTGGGGTCAAGCTAATAATATCTGCATTGAAAATGCAGAGTTAGAAACCCTGCTCTAGCCAGCCAAATTTGAATATATTGGACATGCAGCATTAACATCTAATTGCAGATTCAGTTATCCTATTATTTCATTGAAAATAATAAAGTTACAAAAAAAAAAAAAAAAAAAAAAAAAAAAAAAAGCCTCAGCACTGAAAAATCCAGCCTCTTTCTTTACAATGAAAGATGTGGCAGAGAAATTTGTTTCTAAAAGGTAATTTCAGACCAATTTCTGTTTTGCCATGGTCCAGGATTTATATAAAAACTGCTCAGGTAATTCTTGAAGGACTAATTTTTTGGTCAAATGTTCTTTTTTTCATATGTCTTCTTCCTCTTGGGCAATTCTCCTATGTCTGCAAGTAGCATTTAACATCAGAATTATTTTGCTTGTATCTAGGCACTTGCAGCGCAGTATCACATCTCTCCTGCCTTCTCCCTTTCTCACCTTCCCTTAATAAAGTGTCTCAAAGAGAAATGCCTCTCTTGGGAAAGAGCCAYGTTCGCAAACAGATACATTTTTCTCATTTCCATTTTGGCTGCTTTCCTGTTTGCTGTCATGCCTATGGACTTAGTAACAGCTATGATTAAAAAAAAA